>NC_061862.1:1696997-1762327 GCF_907164915.1 Impatiens glandulifera | reverse complement strand
TTATACTTATTTTAAAGAATCCTAGAATTGATGAGCAGAATTCCTCATCAATTCATTAGTTATACATACAGACATGGGGATAACTAAATTGATGATCTATGGATCTCTTCTTATCTATACATACATACAGACATAATATTTCTAGAGGAAATTCATTTTAAGAAATCGGCAGCGAAATCGATATCAATCATAAAAGGCCCTTGACGAGTTTAATGGGTTAGTACAAGAGTTTGGTAGAACTAATTCGGGAGTGCAAAGATGACAATATGGGTTACTACAGATTATTTAATGGAGTTCAAGGGTTACTACAGATTAGCGTTTCATCAAGAAGAATCAGGTCATTATCGAATTTCATCAACTAAAGAAATACATTGATCAAATCAATAAAGTTTGGGAAATTAGGGTTTGTCTTAAAGCTATTAATTAGGATGGAATACATAATATTTAATACAAGAAATGAAATGAGAAGACTGACCGACCAGAGGATGATCTAGAAAGAAGGAACGGTCGGGTGGATTTCACTCTCCGGTCACTTTTCCTCTCAACTGCGTAAATCTGGCGCAGAGAGAGCTCCTACGGTTGTTACAGATTATTTAATGGAGTACAGACAGGGGTTACTAACCCAGATTAGCGTTTCATCAAGAATCAGGTCATAACCCAGATTAGCGTTTCATCAAGAATCAAGTCATTATCGAATTTCATAAACTAAAGAAACATAATTATTGACGAATCCATTGATCAAACCAAGAAAGTCTGGAAAATCATGGTTTGTCTTGAGACATTAATTAGGATGAAATACATTATATTTAATACAAGAAAAGAAAAGAAATGAAATGAGAAGACTCACTGACTGACCAGAGGATAATCTAGAAGGAACGGTCGGGTGGATTTCACTATCAACTGCGTAAATCTGGCGCAGAGAGAGCTCCTCCGGTAGGCCGCCCGAGAAGAGAAGAGAAGACGCGTAGAAACGGTGGGTGGAGTGGATCTCCTCTTCGTCCCTCGCTTTTCCTCCATCTAGCGTAAACCTGGCGCAGATCTCCTCTTCATCCGATCCTATCATCCCTCGCTTTTCCTCCAACTAGCGTAGCGTAAACCTGGCGCAGATCTCCTCTTCATCCGAGATGGGCGGACTACTGTATTTATACTTTTTATTTGAAACGCGTGTGACCGTTATTCATTAACTTTATTTAAAGTCCAATGATTAATTCATTTTAAGTCCGGTTAATTTTAAAATATATTTTATATATTTATATAATTTATATTAAACTTGTATATAAATTGCCTATTAATAATTTCAAAACCAAAGTGATTCCAAATAACAATAACCCAAAAACTATAAGATTTATACACTTAACTTTATACATTTAGTTCAGGATGGTTGAGAACTTGGAATCTCACGACTAATTAATTGCACTTTGGTCTACTATAATGAAATTTATAAATACATATTAATAATAATAATAATTCTTAGGTTCTCATTAATTTCATAATTGTCTTGAAGATTCTCATTGTTCAAGTTCTGCTCAGGTTGCTTTCGTTAGCATGGTACCTTAACCATTACAGACGATCTGACTAGCACTTTCTTTAGCATTTACACTTGCATTTAGATAATTGCTACCCTAATGGGACAAACTCCAACAGCTATATTGAAGATATAATTTGTATGACAACAGTAACAACATTATTTTGTACAATCGTATCTATTATAATATTTAGATAAAAGTTCTTCCACACTAGTTTTGTCTTATCTACCTTAATGTCAGGGGATTCTCATTTCCATAAGTATAGTCTATACCAAGATTATTGTTGCATAGAAATCATACCTTGATTGACATCATTTATCCTGGATCTCGGATCCTTTATAATTCTGTTATTACGAGAAACATTAATGATTTTCAGATCGCCCTCGTGACAAAATCGGCCCCTAAAATCGTCCAGGGAAGAGAGAAACTTCATTGTCATGAGTTGTTATTGAAAAGAGATTACGCATATATAAAATTTTGTCGAACATTTTTTTCAATAATTTTATATTCAACATTTTTCTATGTCCAAAATTTCAATTTATAAAGGCACCATAATGAGTGAAACCGCCTCATTTGTTTTTTTCACCGCAATGACAACAAAATAAGCTTATATGATTTTCTTATAAAAGAGTAGACCAAATAATTAAGAGAATATGCAGAAAAATGAAATATTTCTATAATTTCAAACTAAAACTATATTTCTATTTCTCAAATTTCAAGCAACCCAAAAATATTTCTAATTCCCAAACCAATACAATTCACGAAAATATAAATCACTATAAAACCAACATTAATAAATGATATTATTCTCATTATTTTTGTACTTTTGTGTTTCTATCCACGCAGTCAACAAAATATATTAATTATATTATTTTTATGACAAAAAAACTAAACAAGAGAATATGCATATATAAAGTATCTTCAACCTTAATAATTTAATCTTTTAATACTTAATATTTTTTAAGTCCAAAATCACAATTTAAGTGATATTGCCTTATAATAAACAAAGATAATAAGTATAAATGAATTATTCTGAAATACAGTGAGATAAATCATTTGATATTTAATATATTTCACAAATTTAAAATCTCAATATTATAGAACCACTTAATTAAGTGATGTTGTCTCATAATTTTCAAAATATTTTTTTGTGTTTAATATCGGACAGCAAAATAGGCTTAACAAATTAATTATGAAAAAAGTGGATAAATTATTTTTAGAATATGAATAAATGAAATGAAGTATTCTCAAACATAATGTTTCTTAAATTGCAAGTTTAATTATATTTCTCAATTCATAAATCGAAAGCAACGAAAATCTCATACAATTAACATTAGTAAAATGCTCCAATTCCTTTTGAACTTTTCTTGTGGTTTTATCCATAAGGGTCAACTAGTCTGAGAATATGCATTAATGAAATGAAGTATTCTCAAACATAATTTTCTTTAATTGAAAACTTGATTATATTTCTCATGTAAAAAATCAAAAGCCACGAAAATCTCATAACTAGATAATTAACATTAGTAAAATGCCCCAATTCCTTTTCAACTTTTCTTTGTGGTTTTATCCATAAGGGTCAACTAATTTGAGAATATGCATTAATGAAATGAAGTATTCTCAAACATAGTTTTCTTAAATTGCAAGTTTAATTATATTTCTCGAGTCACAAATAGAAAGCCACGAAAATCTCATAACTAGACAACTAACATTAGTAGAATGCCCCAATTTCTTTTGAACTTTTTCATTGCGGTTTATCTATAAGGTCAACTAGTCTGAGAATATGCATAAATGAAATGAAGTTTCTCAAACATAGTATTCCTTTAATTTCAAACTTGATTATATTTCTCAAGTCACCAATTGAAAGCCACGAAAATCTCATAAGTAGACAATTAACATTAGTAAAATGTCCCAATTTCTTTTGACTTTTCTTTGTGGTTTTATCCGTAAGGGTCAACTATTATGAGAATATGCATAAATGAAATGAAGTATTCTCAAACATGATGTTTTTTAATTACAAAATTGATTATATTTCTCAAATCACAAGTAAAAAGCCACGAAAATATCATAACTAGACAACTTACATTAGTAAAATGCCCCAATTCCTTTTGAACTTTTCTTTGTAGTTTTATCCATAAAGGTCAACAAAATAGACTTGTCAAATTATTTTTAAAAGACTTAAACAACTAGGTAAAAGAATATAAAGAAATGAAGTATTCTCAAACACAATTTTCAATCATTTGATACTTCATCACAAAATCAAATACTATCGAGTCAACTTTTAAAGTTATATCGCCCCATGTTTTTTTAAATGATGTTTTTGTGTCTGTACTCGCAAAGGACAACAAAATATATTTATAAAATTAATTTTCAAAAAGATAGACCAACTAGTCAAGAAAATAGGTAGAAATGAAGTATTCTCTAACATAATACACTTCTATCATTTGAAACTGAATATTTCTCTAAAGTTCAAAATCATAATGCATGAAAATACCCATCACTATAAACCAATATTAGTAAGTTATATTGTTTCCATTCTTTTTGAAGTTTATTTGTGATTCTATGAGGACAACAAAATATTTTTAACAAATTATTTTAAAGAATAAAACAATTAAGAACGAGAATATGCATAAATGATGTATTCTCAACCATAGTGTTATAATTCTATAAAACAAAATCAAAATACTATAGAGCCAACCTTAATTAAGTGATATCACCCCATTCCCCATATTATTCGAAATATTATTTGTGTTTGTAATTACAACAAAAAACAACCAATTAAGTATATAATATTACTTTTGAAAAGAATAGATCAACTATTCAAGAGAATATGCAGAAATTAAGTATTCTCTAACATAATACTTCTGTAATTTGAAACCCAATACCTCTAATTCCAAAATTTCAAGCCATACAAATATCAATCACTATAAAACCAACATTTATAAGTGCGGTTTCATTCTATTTGAGATTTTGTGTTGCTATACATGCGGGGTAACAAAATAGGTTTATCAAATTATTTTTAAGACTAAACAACTAAGAGAATAGACAGAAATAAAGTATTCTCAATATCAGTGTTTTAATAATTTGATACCAAATAATTATTATTTTATCATTATATAGGAATACTTTATTAAGTCATTTACCAAAAAAAATCTATACCTTCTCAAAATCACCACCAATCATATTTGTTAAATAACCTGAATCCAAACAAGGCCTAAGCAATTAATAAATTAAATATTTTCTAAAATGGCTAAGAAATGATTTTATTAGTATTTTTAAGATATTCTTATACATAGTTCTATTATGGAAGAACAACCAAGGCATATTGAGGATGTTTTAAACATTCTAAAAAACAGTATATTGGTAAGCGATCAAATGCTTATTAGAATTAAAGAAGTAGGAATATATAAGTCATTTCTTAGGCATCAAAATTTCATGGGCAGGGTATTATCAAAGATTCGTATGCAACTCAAAAAGGGTATATCTAAATGGACTGAAAATGTAGAGAAGGCATTTAAAACATTGAAAGAGGCTCTAACCACCACTCCAATTTTATTATTACCTGATTTTTCAGGTTGATCTCAAAATAGAAACAAATGCCAACATTTAGTCAATCTGCATCAAGAAAAAATAGTTGAAAATCAGATTGACATGTTACATAAAAACTTCAAGAACATCAACATCTAACCGAATCCAAAATTTTGTCACAAGACCGTAGCACCACAACAAGATAATGTGAAATTCAACTTGAAGACATCAATGTAGTCACCATATTTGGCAAATCTAACAGAAAAATTGAATCAAGAAACATACATGTCAACAAAATCATGGAAAAACTCAAAGGAGCGTCATCATCGACTTCAGCACGAAAAGAGAACGTAGATGGAGATGAAATATTTTGCCAATCAGATGTAAATATAACAAACAAACAACTATGTACTAAAAATTTCGACGTGGAGGGATGTATTCACGAATGAAGTTCTATTAGCATTTCAACCAATAACTCTATACTAAAAATTTTAGGGCAACTCAAAAAAAGGAAAGATCTTATTTTGATTGATAGTGGGAGTACTCATTCGTTTATAGACGAAGGAAATGCACGCCAATTGGGATGGGTTTTAACCTACGAGAAAATAATCCGTTAGTATTTACCATTGCAGATGAAGGTTCTTTATATAGGATCGTGCAAAGGAAAATTAATTTACACTCGAGGTATGGACACTCAAATTGCTGCAACATAGTTTAGGGTTGATTGGATGAGAAATATTAAACAAGTAAGCTGGAAGTATCCAAAGTAATGAATGAAGACAAGGATCAATGATTTAAAAATACGTTTGTACGAGATTAAGGATAAGAGAACTTTCAATTTGATGAGTGTGAGTCAGTGAGCTAAAAACTATTAAGAAAGGATTGGGTTGTTTCGTAAGACAATTATACCACATAGAAATTAAGCAATCTTAATAAAATAGAACAAACCGATCATAAAAAAATAACCAGACTTGTCCATTCAAAAGTTAATTGAAAAGTACCTCACTGTTTTCATAGAACCAAACCAGCTGCCTGCCTGTCTCCAATTCAAAAAACTGATCATTCTAATAATCTCAAACGATTCCACCAAATCTGAGACTATACCTTTATCCCTATTCAAAAAAGGCTTCAGTAGCAGAGATGAAGAGGGTTGGATTTATAAGAAACAACACAAGTTTATATGTTTATCTGATTATCCTTGTTAAGAATAAGGATGGAACATGGATACCTTATATCTGTAGTGGACGAGTTATTGTATGAGCTCTATGAAACAACGATTTTCATCAACCTCGACATATGTGCGGATTATCATCAAATAAGGGTCAGAGAAGAGGACATCCACAAGATTATTTTCAAAACTCATTCTAGACTGTATGAATTCAAGAGTAATGACATTCGGATTATCAAATTCAACTGCAACATTCTAAGTATTAATAATTGAAATATTTTTGAGTATGGCCAAGGAAAGGTATTATTAGTATATTTTTTTTATGATATTATTATATACAGTTCTAATATGGAACTACATCTAAGGTATTTTGAGAAAGTTATGAAAATTCTTAAAAAACAGTATAATGGTAAGCGATCAAAATGCTTATTTGGATTAAAGAAGCAGGAATATCTAGGTCATTTCTTGGGCATCAAAGCATTAAGAGACTTTCTTGGGCAGGGTATTATCGAAGATTCGTATGCAACTTGGAACTATTAACAAACCATTACATGGTTTTACTCAAGAATAGTATGTTTAAATGGACTGAAGATGCAGAGAAGACATTTAAAACTTGAAAAAGGCTCTAACCACCACTCCGGTATTAGTATTACCTAATTTTTCGATTGATCTCAAAGTACAAATAAATGTCAGCATTGGCGCAGTATTGATGTAAAAAAGAATACCCATCGCGTATCTGAGCAAATCACTTGCTAAGACACATTATGATTCTCTACATATGAGAAGAAACTGTTAGCAGTATTAATGACATTATTTAAGTAAAGAAATTACCTTTATGGTAAGCATTTTCATTATCAGGATAAAAAGTTTGAAGTTTCTTATGGAAAACAATATCACTACAGTCCGGAAACAAACATGGTTATCAAAGTTATTTGGATTGAACTATACCATAATGTACAATAGGGGAATGACAAACGTTGTGACCCGGGAAGGTACTTGAAGTCAGTAATGCATATGCACGAGAAACTGTAAGCAGTATTAATGTCAGTTTCTAAGTGAAGAAATTACCTTTATGGTAGGCATTTTCATTTTAATAGAAGATTCTAGAAGTTGTTAGTAGTGTAAAAGATTATAGAATAGATAGTTAGATACCAACTATCATTATATGAGTAGTGTAAATAGTAGGCAAATATGATGTAATAATTTCTAATTTCTTCCTAATGAAATGGGGCTCAGCCCCCCTCCGTTCTTATTCTCAATTTATCTCGTTTATATTTATTATCTTCTATCAAAATTCTCCCTCCTTGCTAATTCTAGTTACTATTAAAGATTTTATTTAGTTTGTGCCCTCTTTGTAGATCGGGACACAACAATAGACTTAGTAGAATATACAAGAACAGTCGCATCAGTTTGGCCAAGTGAAGTAGAAGGATCGTACAAAAAGATGAAGAAATACAAAAGTTTATAATACTACTCGCATCTCAACCAAATAAATATCTATTCTACTAGTAATAAGACAATATCATCAAATATAAAAACAGGAACAAATAAAGGAAGTTGTGAGAATAAATTTTAACCATTCTTTATATATAAGATTATATTGTTGCTCGTATGGGAAATTATGGTTTATTGGTCGTCAAGTGGTGGATTTCACTCTCCGATCACACTTCTCCACTTAACTGGCGCAGAGCTCCGACCGACCGAGAAAAGAGATGCGGAGGATTCGGTGGTGGAGGAGTATATTTATACTTTTAATTCTGAATGGTAACATAATAAAAAAACAAAAAGTTGGAACATAAAGACTATTTTTGATAAAGAAACCGATTTCAGTAGTGAGAATACAAAAGCAAGGCATAAATATATTTGAAAATCACTAGTAAATAAATAGTATGAACCTGAATTGGGGTATGACCTGAATTGGACTTTTTTCGTGTAATCTTCATATTGGGTGACAGATGTATCTTACTCCATTGTTTCTCTTTTGCTTGGCTGATAGTACATCAAACCCAGACTGCAACTATGAACAATGCACTCATAAGTTCTCTTAGCGCAACAACAAGATATGAATATGAAAAAGATACATTTGTCATTTTGGTCAAAAATCAGAAACAAAACATTCTAAAATAAAGCATAACATTATACTTCAATTTGGGGATATTGATGCAGAAATTAATTCTTATACCAAATGATAAATCTCGATTAGGGTTTGTCTAAGCCATTAATTATTAGAAATGATATGAGATGAGAAGAACTGACCGACCTGAGGATGATGTGGAAGGAACTAAGCCTTATAGATAGCAACAGAATCAATTGCAGGTTTTAGGAGTGAAAGAACAAAAACCAAAAGGTTTGTTTGGAAGATTACAATTAATGGCATAACAGCAAGGAGAAGGTAAACAATAACCGTCACCACCGACTCGCAACAATTGCACAAAACACGTACCTGAAAGTTTCCTAATCTTCTTCTCTTACTACTCATCAGCTATATACAAACATGGGGATAATTAAATTGATGACCTAGGTCTCTTTTCAGCTATGCATACAGACAGACATTAATTCTTCTTGAAACATATCATAAGTTCTCTCTCAAGAATACACAGACTCGTCAGAATATTTCTAACCAAGATCAAGGAAGTTCATTTCATACATAGAGTCGTCAGAATATTTCTAACCACGATCAATCTTTAATAATTATTTCTTTAATAATTATATTGTTTCTATCAACGCGTAACAATATAGTCTTACATATTATTTGTAAGACTAAACCAAGTAGAAAAATATATAAAAATAAAGTATTCTCATACATAGAGTTTTTATAATTTTAAACCGAATATAATTATACATCTCAAATTATAAGTCATTCAAATCACAAGTCAAAAATTACAATCACTATAAAACTAACATTTGTAAGTGATTGTGCACAATCTTTTAGAATTTTTTTGTTTCTATTCACGTGACAACAATATAGTCTTGTAAAATTATTTATAAAACTAAACCAACTAAGTAGGAGAATATGTAGAAATAAAGTATTCTAATACACAAATATTTATAATTTTAAACCGAATATAATTACACGTCTAAAATCACTAGTCATTCAAATCGCAATCACTATAAAACCAACATTTGTAATGATTGTTCTCAATCTTTTAAAATTTTGTGTTTTTATTCACGCGTTAACAATATAGTCTTAGCATATTTTTTTATAAAACTAAATCAACTAAATAAGAGAATATGCAAAAATAAAGTATTCTCATACAAATAGTTTTATAATCAAAACGAAATATAATTTTACGTCACAAATCATTCAAATCACAAGTCACCAAATCACAATCACTATAAAGCAACATTAATAAGTGATCGTTCTCAATCTATTAAAAATTTTGTGTTTTTATTTACGCGGCTACAATATAGCCTTATCTTATTATTTGTAAGACTAAACCAACTAACTAGTAGAATATACAGAAATAAAGTATTTTCGTATACAGATTTTTTATAATTTTAAAACATCTCAAATCACAAGTTATTCAAATCTAAAGTCACCAAATCACAATCAATTTATTCGTTCTCAATCTTTTAGAATTATTGTGATTCTATCCACGTGGCAACATTATATTGTTATAATATTATTTTTAAAATTAAACTGATCTCAAATCACAAGTCACCAAATCACAATTACTATAAAATCAACATTGATAAATGATCGCTCTCAATATTTTAGAATTTTTGTGTTTTTATTCACGCGAGAATAATATAGCCTTATCATATTATTTATAAGACTAAATCAACTAAGTAGGAGATTTTGCAGAAATGAAACATTCTCATCCATCAATTTTTTATAATTCAAAACGAATATAATTTTACGTCACAAATCACAAGTTGTTCATATCACAAGTCACCAAATCATAATCTCTATAAACCAACATTAATAAGTTAATTGTTCTCAATCTTTTAGAGTTTTTGTGTTTCTATCTACGCGACAACAATATAGTCTTATCGTATTATTTGTAAAAATAAACTAACTAAGTAGGAGAATACGAATAAATTTAGTATTCTCAAACATAGTGTTTTTATAATTTCAAACCAAATATAATTTATATGTCCCAAATCACAAGTCACCAAATTACAATAAATATAAAACCAACATTGGTAAATGATCATTCTCGTACATAGAGTTTTTATAATTTCAAAACGAATATAATTATACATCTCAAATCAGAAGTCTTTCAAATCACAAGCCACTAAATCATAATCACTATAAAACCAACATTATTAAGTGATCGTTCTCAATCTTTTAGAATTTTTGTGTTTCTATCCACTCCACAACAATATAGTTTTATCATATCATTTTTAAGATTAATTAACCAACAAGGTAGGAGAATATGCAGAAATGAAGTATTCTCATACACATAGTTTTTTTAATGTCATACTGAATATAATTATACGTCCAAATCACAAGTCATTCAAATCTAAAACAACCAAATCACAATCACTATAAAACTAACATTAGCGAGTGATCATTCTCAATCATTTAGAAATTTGGTATTTTTATCCACACCGCAATAATACCGTTTTATCATATTATTTGTAAGACTAAACCAACTAAGTATGAGAATATGCAGAATTGAAGTATTCTCATACACATAGTTTTATAATTTCAAACCGAATATAATTTTACGTCCCAACTCAAATCACAAGTCACCAAATCTCAATTACTATAAAACCAACATTGATAATTGATCGTTCTCAATCTTTTAAATTTTTTTTGTGTTTCTATGAATGTAGAAACAATATAGTCTTATCATATTATTTGTAAGACTAAATCAACTAAGTATGAAATATGCAGAAATGAAGTATTCTCATACACAAAGTTTTTATCATCCAAACATAATATAATTTTACTTCACAAATCTCAAGTCACAAAATCACAATTACTATAAATCAATAATGAGAAATGTTCGTTCTTAATCTTTTAGAATTTTTGTGTTTCTATCTATTCTGTAACAATATAGTCTTATCATATTATTTATAAGACCAAACCAATTGAGTATGAGAATATGCAAAAATGAAGTATTCTCATACATAGAGTTTTTTATAATTTCAAATTAAATATAATTAGATGTCCTAATCACAAATCATTGAAATTTAAAGCACCAAATCACAATCACTATAAAATCAACATTAGTAAGTGATTGTTTTCAATCTTTTAGAATTTTTGTGATTCTATCAACGCGACAATAATATTATCTTATCATATTATTTGTAAGAATAAACCAACTAAGTAGAAAAATATACAAAACGGAAGTATTCTCATACACAAAATTTTTATATTTTCAAACCAAATATAATTATACGTCCCAAATTATAAGTCATTCAATTAGCCACTAAATCACAATCACTATAAAACCAACATTAGTAAGTGATATTTTTCCCAATCGCTTTAAAATTTTGTGTTTTTATCCATGCAGGTAACAATATATTATTTTTAAGGCTAAATTAAAAATACGCTGAACTTATGTATTTTTAACATTTATGATTTAATTATTTAATAATTAATATTTATCAAATTCAAAATTACAAGTTAAGTGATATTGCTCTTTAATAAGTCAAAAGAATATTGAAGGTATAGAGTTATATTCAAATAATTTAATTTAAAATAAATATATATAATAGGAGGGTTTTGTCTTGTATTTAATGTCTATGTACCTAATTTAGTCTAACTAATTATTTATAGTTTCTTCTTATGTATTCTTATAATTCTAATCTTAAACTTTATTTAGATATATTATATGTGTTTAACAAATTAGGTAAGACTAATTTTTTTTATTAGAAAGAATTATTGTAACAGAAGTTCCAGTTATCCAAACAGATTAATTAGTCATTAAGTTTTTCCCGATCTTAATATATTTTTTTTGTCTTCCTTAATTGTTCACTTGTCCTTAATTCAAATAAATTATAACCAAGTAATGACAGTTATCCTTTAAAATTAAAGTTTATGTTATCTAAATGGTTATAGTACATTAAAGAAAACAAATAAACAAACTTACCAAGTGAGGAATTAAATTTATTTAAGCTTCGAGAATTGGTTCCCATCCGGTCCATGTACAATTTCCATAGTTTCATCGCAAGAACCCTACTCCACAACAACAATATCACATGGTTTTGATTTAATATACAATAACGCTTGTAACATTAAAATAAAAGATTGCTCAAAGAAAAAAGATTAAAACATACCGAATTTTTTATTTTTAAAATTAACAATGATCCGGTTTATAAATTGTTGTTGTCAACTTTCCCATAAATGGTTAACCCAGAATATCCACTCACGTAAGTGTAATAGAGAAATGAGAAAAAAGTAAATTAAAATCACACTTTTTAATTGAGGAAAATAATAAACACCACCTTGATTACTCTATGTATAAATAACTAGATAAGTACTACTCTTAAATTACAATTTTTTAATGTTAGATCATGAGTTTTGAATTTTAAAAATATTAAATGACTAGATCATAAAACTCTTCAATCACAATTTTTGAATGTTCAAACATTATTTTTCCTCATCTAATAAAACTACCATGAGCATTCGCTCTCGGATCTTTTTCTTTTTCTTCTTTTTCTTCCTTACCTAGTTCTCACCAATTTAATTTTATTCGAGTTATGGTGCTTACCAATTTAGAGTTTGATGAAGAAATCTCAAACCATCGATGAAAGCATTCATAAACTGGGCGAGCGAATAAACAACCTTGAAAGCATCTCTGCCAAACAAATTAGAAGCAACAGTTGCAAATCAAATTGACTTGTTACATCAAGATATTCAAAAAATCTAACATTTCGTAGCAAGAAAAACGAGAGAATGACCAGACTCGTAATGTAGTCACAGTTTGTGGCAAATATAGAAGAAAAACTTGAATCAATACCTGTCAACAAAATCGAGGAAGAACACAAATCGACTTCAGCCAGCCAATAAATAGAAAGTGGTTGGAGATGGAATATTTAGTCGACCATATGCTAACTTGACAGCTAACAACCAACGAGAATAGAAGACAGATGTGCATAAAAATGAATGTGACTACAAACAAACAACAAGAAGCTTTATCATTAAAGAATCTTACAATTAATGTGACTAATCCGAGAGGTTGGGTCAAAAAAGCAAACCCAATTTTCGGAAATTTCACCATTGAAGACTTAAGTATAACTTCAAACAACATTATACTTATTTTAAAGAATCCTAGAATTGATGAGCAGAATTCCTCATCAATTCATTAGCTATACATACAGACATGGGGATAATTAAATTGATGATCTATGGGTCTCTTTTTATCTATACAGACATACAGACATACAGACATAATATTTCTAACAAAATCAAGGAAATTCATTTTAAGAAGACGGCAGCGAAATCGATATCGATCATAAAAGGCCCTTGACGAGTTTAATGACGATTTTAATGGGTTAGTACAAGAGTTTGGTAGAACTAATTCGGGAGTGCAAAGTTGACATATGGGTTACTACAGATTATTTAATGGAGTTCAGGGGTTACTACAGATTAGCGTTTCATCAAGAAGAATCAGGTCATTATCGAATTTCATCAACTAAAGAAACATGATTATTGACGAATACATTGATCAAATCAATAAAGTTTGGGAAATTAGGGTTTGTCTTAAGCTATTAATTAGGATGGAATACATAATATTTAATACAAGAAAAGAAATGAAATGAGAAGACTGACCGACCAGAGGATGATCTAGAAAGAAGGAACGGTCGGGTGGATTTCACTCTCCGGTCACTTTTCCTCTCAACTGCGTAAATCTGGCGCAGAGAGAGCTCCTACGGTTGTTACAGATTATTTAATGGAGTACAGACAGGGGTTACTAACCCAGATTAGCGTTTCATCAAGAATCAGGTCATAACCCAGATTAGCGTTTCATCAAGAATCAAGTCATTATCGAATTTCATAAACTAAAGAAACATAATTATTGACGAATCCATTGATCAAACCAAGAAAGTCTGGAAAATCATGGTTTGTCTTGAGACATTAATTAGGATGAAATACATTATATTTAATACAAGAAAAGAAAAGAAATGAAATGAGAAGACTCACTGACTGACCAGAGGATAATCTAGAAGGAACGGTCGGGTGGATTTCACTATCAACTGCGTAAATCTGGCGCAGAGAGAGCTCCTCCGGTAGGCCGCCCGAGAAGAGAAGAGAAGACGCGTAGAAACGGTGGGTGGAGTGGATCTCCTCTTCGTCCCTCGCTTTTCCTCCATCTAGCGTAAACCTGGCGCAGATCTCCTCTTCATCCGATCCTATCATCCCTCGCTTTTCCTCCAACTAGCGTAGCGTAAACCTGGCGCAGATCTCCTCTTCATCCGAGATGGGCGGACTACTGTATTTATACTTTTTATTTGAAACGCGTGTGACCGTTATTCATTAACTTTATTTAAAGTCCGATGATTAATTCATTTTAAGTCCGGTTAATTTTAAAATATATTTTATATATTTATATAATTTATATTAAACTTGTATATAAATTACCTATTAATAATTTCAAAACCAAAGTGATTCCAAATAACAATAACCCAAAAACTATAAGATTTATACACTTAACTTTATACATTTAGTTCAGGATGGTTGAGAACTTGGAATCTCACGACTAATTAATTGCACTTTGGTCTACTATAATGAAATTTATAAATACATATTAATAATAATAATAATTCTTAAATGAATTGTTTTGGAGTGCTTAATTTGAAATTGATAATTGCTCTTTGCTCTTGGATCTTGACATTTAACACCTGACTTTTGGCTCTTGTAACTTTTGAAGTGAAAGATGATAATTTTTGAACAGATGAAATGTTGGAAGAAATTTGTCGAGACGTTAACATGTACAGATTCGGCCGAGATATAAAGTGTAATTTTGAAATGATGTCCCACTTGTTTAACATAGTGGGTGATAAAATAGAGATAAAAAATACTTAGGAAATATGAGATAATATAATAATTTGAGTTCTCCTCCAATGGCTATTTCCACCATTGGAAGAGGCAACGAATAATTGTGAACAGGTAGGTTCCTTTAAGATGGAAAACCCTGCTCTGATACCATGTAGAAATTTAAGAGAGATAAAATTTAGATAATTTTATTGCTTGCACTTGATCATTACAATGTAATACCTTTGAAGTATTTATAGAACTTATGATGTACTAATTTAGGAATTGTCTTCCTATTACAAATTAATTACACAAATTTAAGATATCACTTCTTAATCAAGAATATCCCTTCATTAACTAAAATATCCCTTCTTAAATTAGAATACATCTTTCTTAACTAGAATATTCCTTGGGTTAAGCCTACTTAGACGATTGGACATCCCCTGAGCTAGGAAGATTGAGAGATAATTTTACAATAAAATAAAAATAAAAATTTCTCATTTTTTTTCTTCATTGTCATAAACTCTCTTTCCTGCACCATAAATCTCCTCCCATTTTTTTCTTTCTAATTTTTACCCCTTTATCCATATGAGTAATCAATTTCTTCCTTTGGCTTACCTTTTTCCTGTCAACCCCAAGTGAAATCCTCCAATCCATTTTCTCCTAGTTGAACCTTAAATTTCCGTTGATGGAAGAAGCTTTTGTTGGTCAAATCCTAAGTTGTAGACAATGTGGCCGAAATCTCCCTTAATCGAACACTAAATCGTTATCCTTGTTAACGAATAATATTAACAGACTTGAAAAAGAAAGGTCTGTTCTATATATCAATGTAAGTTGTTTTTATTTATTTTTTATAATGTTTATACTATTAAATTACATTTTTTTATAGAGGAAATAATTAGTTGCATTGTAGATATTTCATGCTTCAATAAAATTTGTTATTAAATTACTAGAGTAAAGATCATAATTATTTTTAGAGAAAGGTTAGAGAGAATTTGAAAGAGAGAATAGAAAAGAGAATGATGTGCCACAATTTGATTGGTTGTAAAAATATTTCTCTTCTCTCTCCACACGTTTTTTTTCTTTTTTCTGTCAATGAGGTGATGCCACGTCATTCCTTCTCTCGTTCTCTCCTCCAAATTCCCTCTCTTAAAAATTCGATCAAAACTCATTTGATTGAATGACATAAACATCGTCTAATTAAAGATTTACATGTGATTTAAAAAGGTAATGAGAGTTGAGATTTGAACTTTAGTCACTATGGATGTTCAAAATATCAACATATCTACTCTATTTATTTTATTATCTCCTTCCATAAATTGGAAAGAAATATCTTGTTCAAGGTGAAAAAATAGAAAAATGGAATCTCAGAATATTATTGTTAGGAGTTGGATAATTTTGTTGTTATTAATAGTATTTAATTGGTTATAAAAATTGTTCTACAATTTAAAAAGTAAAAACTTTTTAGGAATTTGATCCTAACATACTAATTGTGTAGGTATGAAATATGTTCAAATATTGAAATGACTAATTGATGGCTAAAAAACAATAAGAGAATGAGAATATGAATGAGATTGATAAATGTGGAGAATAGAATGTGATAGGATCGGCTTTATCGTTAGAGACGGGGTCTGGCTAAGGATGAAGGCTTATGAAAAACGGTTTGAAAGAAATCCTGTTAGGGATTTAATTCACTTTCTATTCTACGCAAACTTGTGTAAACACTTGAAACAGATTCAAGGCGGAATTGTTTACATGGGTTTGAAGCACAAGAAGAAATATGAAAAGATGACAGAAAATGAAGAACACAACAGTTTGTTTATGGATGTTCGGAGAAACTCTCCTACGTCACCCCTTCTTCCAACCACCGGAAGGATTCACTATATGATGAGAATCAAATACAGTTTACACACACACTTAGCTCACTATTGAACAGAACACTTTCTGTTCAATTACAAGAAGATGAAGAATATCACTCAGCTAATGGTGTTTTGATTCTAGCTCTCTCTCTCGATTCACACAGTACAGTCTCTCTCTGCAAAATCAGAATGCTTGTTCGTTCGGAAATTAGCTAGGTTGCTCGTGAGGATTATTGTCCGTTGTCCTTAGGATTGGTTAAATACTAATCAAGAGCTAACGGTCGAATCTTCAAGAATGATACGCGACGCTCTTCTATTGGAAAGCCTCCATTGTACACAGCAGGTTCTGAGCACAAGGATCGTGGCCGTACCGAACTGGTAATGCGCCGAATATTCCATCAGAGATGTACCTACAAAACGGGTAATGTGAGGAAAATTCTCTTACGTGACATTACTTGATTGGATGCATATAGCTGTTGTACTAATCTTCACAGGGAAGTGGAGCAGGAGTAGGGTACAGCTATAGCACGTGGGTAGGAGAAATGCTAGATTCAAGCGTACTGCTTGAATCAGAGCATTAAACATATTTCAGTTAGACGGATCAGTCTAATGAAATAAGTCAACTCCTTCTGATGAAAAACGTCTATTAGACCGCCTGGTCTAATATAATTAGACTCGCGTCTAATATCAACAACCATTAGACGGGTACGTCTAACTCCACTGAGTTAGACTACCACGTCTAATTCCGGTTCTACCTCAGACTAATCTGAAGGAGTTAGACCCACGTCTAACTTTCACTAATTAGACAATCCGTCTAATTATAATAACCATTAGACCGATACGTCTAAATCCACTGAGTTAGACCATCACGTCTAATTCTGTTTCTACCTCAGACTAATCTAAAGGAGTTAGACCCACGTCTAACTTTCACTAATTGGACAATCCGTCTAATTATAATAACCATTAGACCGGTACGTCTAACTCCACTGAGTTAGACTACCACGTCTAACTCCGGTTCTACCTCAGACTAATCTGAAGGAGTTAGACCCACGACTAACTTTCACTAATTAGACAATCCGTCTAATTATAATAACCATTAGACCGGTACGTCTAACTCCACTGAGTTAGACTACCACGTCTAATTCCGGTTCTACCTCAGACTAATCTGAAGGAGTTAGACCCACGTCTAACTTTCACTAATTAGACAATCCGTCTAATTATAATAACCATTAGACCGGTACGTCTAACTCCACTGAGTTAGACTACCACTGCGAATGGAGATCAAAATCAGTCTAATGGCCCTCATTAGATCCAAGTCTAAAGACATGTTTGTCTTAATACACCTGTATCAAAACTCATTAATTATTTCATCATCAAAATATTAGGGGATAAATTATTTCAACACTTAGTCAAAATAATTTGACCCAACAATTTCCTCCCCTTTGATGAAGAAATTGCAAACCTGCATACATATAACACAACATGCATTCATCCAATAAATAAACAAACGGACAACATGCAAGTAATCATTCAAAAACATCCACGTTAATCACATATAAGTGTTTTCAGAAGAAACACTCAAAACATTGTTCAGTGTAACCATGATAATTTTACCAAAAGCATTATGAAGACATTCAAAAATAACTAAAAAAAGACATTAAATCATTAGTCTTCTTCTTCTCCCTGGTCATAACTTCTGGACGGGATACACTTCAGCCTAAGATGCCTCTAAGACAACAGTTATGAGAGAGTTGGAGTCTTCACTCTTACGTTTCTTAGATTTGAGCGTTTCCACCCTTTGAATATAATCTACCACTTTCTGGTAGTTCAGGATCTTAGAAGGAAGGGGGAAACTCTTACCAGATTCGTTCAGACGGTGACAGAGAAAGAAACTGAGAGGACCATAAAAGCCAAAGATCTTCTTTCTAGCTACAACCATTCTGACAAGATTCCCGAAGAGGAAGCTTGTCCAGTTCACAAGAACACCCCTGGTGATAGCCAACATTATCTGAAAAACCTTCGTACAATACTTGTAGGAGGTTTCTTTAAACATAAGGGATTTAGAAATGATATCACTTAGAAGAGCATATTCGACCTTCAGAAGATTCTTCTTTCCATGAATATCTACTTCAGGGGTATCGGAAAAGACTTTTATCATCGAAATCATGAGGTTAGGGTGAGTGGAAGAGAAATCATCAATACCTTCTGTTGGGAGATGGAAAAACTCACCAAAAGATTCTTCTGTGAGCCATACCATCTGGCCCATTACAGCACTAGCAATAACACTATCTTGATAGAAGCTAGCGGTTTGGAAGAACTCGTTGACAAGCTTTTCATGATAGGTTTTATGAGGGGTGAGAAATCTTCTCAGCCCTGAAGCTTTTAGAGAGTCGAACATCCTTTGCATGCCCGAAGATTCAAGAGTAGAAACAGATTGAAAGTCCATCTGAATCGATTTTGGTCGGAAGGGCAGCATATTGATTTGATGAACAAGGGATTGATAGATTCAAAGGGTTCGATTTCTAAAGAGAGAAAGAGAGATTTCAGGGATCTTCTAACCTTTTAGAGAAAATGAACCTATTAATACCGGGGTTTTGATCATGAGGAAGAAAGCTAATGATTACTTCTACCGTCAAGAATTTCAAAAGACAGTTCCCAATACACATAATTTAATGTTAGCATAAAATAAAACGTCTAATACTAAATGTACAAGCAAAAGATGTCAGAAATATTAGTCATTTCTTGCATATTGAGAGACACGTGTCTTCAATTCTTTTGAGGAATGACTGATTTATTTTTCGGCGGGAAAGATAACTCAAACAGACATCATTAAAGGACAACTGTCCTAAATGCCAAAAGATGAAGAGTCTAATTACACCAGTAGTTAGACGTTTTTATTCTTCTTTTCACATTTCCAACTTCTTTTTGAAAATCAGTCTATTAGACGTGTGCGTCTAATTATGCTATAACAGCACGTGATACACGAGTGTCTGATTAGAAGTGAGCAGCCTCTTGCTCATGACGTAAAAACGTCTAACGTCTATTAGACATGTCCGTCTAATAGATGCATTCGTCTAATCGAGCAGGTTAAAATAACCAAGACAATGATTTCATATAGAGATGAAACTACTTAAGGGAAATGTTCGTCTAAATAGCTGTGTTTATCAGACTCCGAATCCTTAGGACGAATTAGAACCTCCGTCTTTCATATCTGTTCAGTTTCGTTTTGAACAATACGTTCCTCCTCAATTTATGCACATAATTACGTCAATCAAGATCAACAAGACCTAGCATGTTTCTAAAATGAGAGAACTTAGTTTCAGGAAGAGGTTTCGTGAAAATGTCTGCAGTTTGTTGATCTGTAGAAACATGTTCAAGACGGATTTGCTTCTGATTGACGTGTTCTCAGATGAAATGATGCCTGACTTCAATATGCTTTGTCCGAGAATGCAGAACAGGATTATAGGATATTGCGATGGCACTTGTGTTGTCGTAGAAAATTGGAGATTCATCAGCCTCAATCCCATAGTCTTTGAGCTGTTGCTGAATCCACAGAACTTGAGAGCAGCAACTACCAGCTGCAAGATACTCCGCTTCAGCTGTAGAGGTAGCCACAGAAGTCTACTTATTGCTGAACCATGTGATTAGACGATCTCCAAGGAACTGGCAAGTTCCACTTGTGCTTTTTCTATCAATTTTGCATCCTGCATAATCTGCATCTGAGAAGCTAATTAAATTGAAACTGGATTCCTTCGGATATCACAGTCCCACATTTTGAGTTCCCTTCAAATATTTAAGAATACGTTTAGCAGAAGTGAAATGAGAGAGTTTAGGATCAGCCTGAAATCTGCCACAGACACCAACATCAAATTGAATGTCTGGCCTGCTAGCAGTTACATATAGTAAGGAACCGATGAGTCCTCTATATGCTGTAACATCTACACTTTGGTCACCTTCATCTTTGTCCAATTTGATTGAGGAGCTCATAGGAGTAGCTGCTGCAGAATAATTCTCCAAACCAATTTTTTTCAGCAATTCTTTGGTGTATTTGGCTTGGTTGATGAGGGTTCCATTTTCCAGCTGACGGATCTGAAGCCCGAGGAAGAATGTAAGTTCTCCCATCATGCTCATTTCAAACATATCCTGCATCAGCTTGGCAAATTTCTCACATAGTTTGGGGTTAGTTGACCCAAAGATAATGTCATCAACATATATCTAAACAAGTAGTATATGAGAGTCTTTAGCAAATCTGAACAGGGTTTTATCCACTGTTCCAACAACAAAATCATGATCAAATAAGAAATTGGTTAGAGTGTCATACCAAGCTCTAGGAACTTGTTTTAGACCATACAATTCTTTGTTAAGTCTATAAACATGATCAGGTAAAACATGATCTACAAAACCAGGGGGCTGCTCAACATATACTTCCTCACTTAATTTTCCATTTAAGAACGCACTTTTTACATCCATTTGAAAAACTTTGAAATTCTTAAATGATGCATATGCTAGAAAGATTCTGATTGCCTCTAGTCTTGCAACCGGTGCAAAGGACTCATCAAAATCAATACCTTCCTCTTGTCTGTATCCTTGAGCAACTAAACGAGCTTTGTTTCTAATGACTAAACCATCTTCACTAAGCTTGTTTCTAAAGACCCATCTTGTTCCTATAACTGACTTATCAGTTGGTATAGGAGTAAAATACCACACTTTATTTCTATCAAATTGGTTTAACTCCTCTTGCATAACATTGATCCAATTTGGATCAACTATAGCTTCACCAATTTTCTTTGGTTCAATTTGAGAAATAAATGCAGAGTTGGTCATTTCATCCATCAACTAACGTCTTGTCCTTCGAGGAGAAAAAGGGTTACCAATTATCAGTTCCGGTGGATGATTTCTGTTCCATCTGAAGTTGGAGCCAAGAGGATTGATCATCTGAACCGGTGACACCGCGACATCCAAACTTTCAACTTCTTGTTGAACAGGAGTTTGTACGTCTGGTTGAGCTTCAACCGGATCAGCCACAGGGTTAGATAGAGCCATCCGTTTATCCAAAGTTTCTTCTTCTTCACTTACAGACTCAAGACTACCCGTTTGCAGTCTGTCAGCAAGATCAATGGGTTCTTTGGATTTGCTCTCAACAGGCTCATCAAAGATTACATGAAGGGATTCTTCAATAGTCTGAGTTCTTTTGTTGTATACTCTGTAAGCCTTGCTTACTGATGAGTATCCCAACATAAATTCCTCATCTGCTTTAGCATCAAAAGCAGTTAAATAAATCTTTCCATTGTTATGGATAAAACATTTACATCCAAATATCTTAAAATAAGAAACTGTGGGAATTCTCCCATAATACAATTCATAGGGAGTTTTATCAAAACGTTTGTTAATAATTGACCGGTTTTGAGTATAACAAGCAGTACTAATGGCTTTCGCCCATAACCTCTGAGTAACATCTGATTCAGCAAGCATAGATCTCGCTGCTTCTTTTAGAGTTCTCACTCTTCTCTCAGCAATGCCGTTTTGCTGTGGAGTTCTGGCACTAGACAACTCGTGCCTAATTCCATTCTCCTCAAGATAAGATGATAGGTATCTGTTTGTAAATTCAGTTCCTTGATCACTTCTAATACATGAGATATTTAGAGATTTCTAATTTTGAATGCCTCTAAATATTCTGATCAAATTTTCAGCAGTTTAATCTTTTGATGACAAAAATGCAACCCACGTAAAACGTGAAAAATCATCAATAACAATTAAGGCAAATCTCATTCCTCCTACATTTTTTACAGGAATTGGATCAAAAAGATCCATATGTAAAAGTTCTAGGATACGGCTGGATTGTGATTTTCCTTTACTTTTGAACGATGATCTGCCATGTTTGCCTAACTGGCAAGCAGTGCAAACCTTGTCCTTTGAGAACTGAAGGTTGGGTAAACCAATAACTAAAGTGTTTTAACAAATGATGTTGATGGTGTTAGATAAAATTAGATCGGTTAAATAAAACTTAACAAAAACAAATCTCTTGTGCAGGAACAAGCAAAGAACTCAACCGGTCAAGCAATTAAACCGACCAGAAACATGACCGAACAAGAAAGACAAGATCGGTCAAATCAGAAGGCCAGAATCATTAAACAGTCGGTCAATCGGAAGATATGGAAAAACCGGAAGTCATCCGGTTAGCATAAACAACCGACCAGCATAAAAAGACACTTCGGGTATTTGTTGAGAATGATACCGAAAGAACAGACTTAGCATTACCATATCCATACAAGTCTGAGGACAGTCTGCAGGCTGTAGAAGATCGTCCTACAAGATCTTTCCACTTCAGGATAAATCAGAAAGGCAATCTTCCAAGTACAGGCAACTGTCCAACCGACAGTTGCCATATTGAGTAAAAGACAAACCTAGCCAGTTTGACCTACACACTGGAAGACTAGACCGCCAGGTCTGAAGACTAGACCGCCAGGTCTGAATCAATGAACCTCTGCTCAACCAATCAGATTCAAGGAAATGAAATGTGACCGTTGGCACATTTCACCTATAAAAGAATGAGCTGAAGAGGAATAAATGCGGGTTACAAGTTCTGAATTCTCTACAGCCTAAGTAAAAGATTGTGTTCTATCTCTAGAAAAGCTTAAGCGCTTATTTGAAGTGTATTCTACAATTTCGGTTAAAATTGTACGGGTGTTATCGAGCAGGAAATAAGTCTCGATCGGATTGTGTTTATTCCTTAGTGAATATCATTCTCGCGGTTTCGAGAGGAAGGGGCGACGTAGGAGTTTTATCTCCGAACATCCATAAAAAACCTGTCTTGTTATTTACTTTCCGCCTGATTTACTTTATAACCGATCTGCACTAACCTACGAATACCGCTCCAACCGACTCAACATCACTTAAACCGACTTACTAAATCCCAAAACCGACCCAGCAAATCCCAAATCTGTCCTATTCAAATCCGGTTCTGGCTATCTCGTGTGTGTGCTGCTTCAATCTGAAACAAACTACTTCCGCGCTTGAACTCAGTTCAAGGGTTTGTGACAGTTTGTGTAGTATTGAAACCCCGATGTTAATCTCTAACCGGATTAATCACCACTCTTTGAGTAAGACGCGATAACCGGCCAAGTCCGGTCCCTCAGCCGCGAACTAGATCCTAACAATTGGTATTAGAGCAGGTAGTTTCAATACTCAAGCAAGCATGTCTTTCGATAGGCCCCCAATGCTAGAAGGTGACGACTTTGCCAACTGGAAGGCACGCATGCACTTTCATTTAATCACCATGGATGACGAAATGCAGTTCATCATAGTTGAAGGACCGATAATAATTGATAAAGATAGAAAGGAATGGACAGCTGAAGATAGGAGAAGAAATAATCTGGATAACCATGTCAAAAACCGCATCTACAACGGTTTGGATAGAAACACGTACTGCAAGGTCAGAGATTGCAAAACAGCAAAGGAAACATGGGAAGCCATGATTCAGATTCATGAGGGAAATGAAAGAACCAAGGAAAACAAGATAATGGTGGCTACTCAGAAGTTTGAAAACATTAAGATGAGACCGGGAGAAACAATGAGAGAATACAATGACCGGTTCACAGGTGTGATAGACGAGCTAGAAACTCTTGGCAAGAGGTATGATAACAAGGAAATCATCATAAAAGCATTAAGATCTCTTCCAAGTGCATGGGACATAAAGACAATGGTGATGAGGGAATCAAACTACGTAAGCAAGATGAAGCTACACGATGTATTCGAAGATCTTAAGGCATATGAGTTTGAAATGAGATCTAGGACTGAAGAAGAAGTCTCAGCCTCAACCCAACCAGAGCATTGATCACATCCACAGAACCGGTTGCTCCCGCACCGATCAGAACCGCTGAACAGTTCACCGAGGATGCCATGGCAATGCTTGCACAGAAATTCGGTCAATTCATGAAGAGAAGCCAACCGACAAACAACAACTATAACTACGGTGATAAATCCAATGTTAGATGTTATAAATGCAATTGTTTGGGACATTTCAAGTGAGAATGCAGAAAACCGAGAAGTGATAACCGGAAACCGGACGATCAGAATAACCGAAATAACTATCAACAAACCGGTGAAGGAAGTGAAGTTCAGAAAGCACTGATAGCCGATGATGGAGGAAGCTTATGGGCTCACAGTGACAGTGATGATGAACTTACCTGCCTTATGGAAAACGAGGAACAAGTATTTGACTCTCCCTGTGACGAATTTACTAAAGATGAGTTATTTAATGCACTGAATGATATGGTAGCAGAGTATAAGAACCTATTAACACTATTGCCCAACTTTAGAGCCGACCCCATAGTACCTACCTTGACTGAACCAAAGACCATACAACCTGATGAAACCCCTACCCTAGAAACCGAGGAAGCAATTGAACTATCCTCTAAGACCGAACAACTCAAGGAGTCAGTTCAAGAGTTGACCGAAGAGGAAAATGCCCGAATCTAGTATCGGATGGCCGCATGGAAAAGATCTAGTGAAATGGTAAGCAGAATGTGTAGTTATAAAAGACACCCTACTTGCATGTTTGGTCTAGGATACAAAAACAATAGATCCAAAAACCGGAAACACTTCGACATCATGAGGCTCACAAAGGATAATCTTCCCTTTGTAAGTTTTGTCAGAAGTTCCTTAATCGTTGAAGAGGAATTAAGTGCCTCATATCCAAAAGACAAACTAACCTATATAGGTCCAACCGATTCTGAAAAATGGCTTCACCCTGAGAAAAGGAAAGCCAACCGGTTCAAATATAGGAAAGCCAACTCACAACCACATATGACAAACCAAAGACCACCCACGAATAAGGCACTCTTAGGAAAGTAGAAAGACCCCAAACCAAGTGCAAGAAAATTAGTTAAAACCTTAACCGGGAAAGTCGTCCGACTTGTCAAAGTCTGGATACCCAAGGAACTAATCGCCTGTGGACTCAAGTAAATGTGGGTACCAAATATTTGTAAATATGTACATTTTGCAGGATATGAAGAAACGGTTAGGAAACTCTGAATGGTATCTGGACAGCGGTTTCTCCAGGCACATGACCGGGAACAACAATCTTCTAACCGACATCAGAATAGAAACCAGTGCATTGATCACCTTCGGTGACAACTCAAAAGGTAGAACCGTGGGCAAGGGTAAGATTGTCCATGGTAACCTAACAATTGATAATGTACTCTTAGTCGAAAACCTACGTTTTAACCTGCTAAGCATTAGTCAAATGTGTGATGCTGGATACACTGTAGAATTTCTTAAACATGCATGCTTAGTTAAAAACTCTCAAGGTATCATACTGCTAACCGGAAATAGGTTAGGAAATATTTACAAGGTAGATTGGAAAAATAAAGTAGAATATCTTGTCTGCATGATAGCTAAAACCGATCAAACCTGGCTGTGGCATAACAGACTAAATCACTTAAACCTAAAAACCTTAAACTATATCCGCGGTAAAAAGTTAGTTGAAGGAATTCCTGATATAGTATTTAATAAAGATAAAGTCTGTTCAGCATGTCAAATGGGTAAACAAACTAAGTCAACATTTAAAAGTAAAGGACACATTCAATCTAACCGATGCTTAAATCTTCTTCACATGGATTTATTTGGACCGATTAGGGTCGTCAGCCTAGGAGGTGTGCTTTACACTATGGCAGTTGTCGATGATTACTCTAGGTATACATGGGTAATATTCTTGTTATCTAAACGTGAAACCGCATCAAATTTGATCACACTGCTTAAACGTTTGCAAAATGAAAAATCAACACGCATTAATAGCATTAGAAGTGATAGAGGAACCGAATTTACAAATAGTACTCTAAATGCATTTCTTGATGAATCCGGCATCAGACACGAGTTGTCTAGTGCTAGGACTCCTCAACAAAATGGCCTGGCCGAGAGAAGAAACCGAACTCTCAAGGAAGCCGCACGGTCTATGATAGCCGATTCGGGCATTGCCTAGAAATTCTGGGCTGAGGCTATCAACACCGCATGTCACACACAAAACTGGTCTCTGATTAACAAGTTTCACAACAAAACACCTTATGAAGTATACTTTAATAGGGTTCCTAACCTTAGGTATCTTAAGATTTTCGGTTATAAATGCTACATTCACATAAATGACAAAACCTATCTATCTGCTTTTGATGCAAAATCCGATGTTGGGATCATGCTAGGTTACTCAGCAGTTAATAAAGCATATAAAGTGTATAACACTAGAACCTTAACCGTGGAGGAATCACTTCATGTTATTTTCGATGAAGCGGTTGAAAGCAACACTGCATCATGCTTTGATCTACACAACAGATTAGAAAAAACAATATCCATTCTGATAGTGTAGATGAGATTCCGGTTATTAGAAGGTTTGTCCATGACCAAATTGATAATGATGAAACCCAGCCGGATCAAGCTGTCCCACGGCAGGAAGTTGACACCTTTGTTCAAACCGAGGAAATCGGTCGGTCTGACACTCCTATCCAGCCTACCGATATGTCTAGCCTTGATCAAGAAAACGGTGATTTGGTAGATGCTCATGAACCGAATTTCAAAAGAAACACAAATCATCCTCCTGAGCTAATTATAGGTGACCCTTCAGAACCCGTTCGAACTAGGCGACAAATCCTGGAGGAATATTTCAATTCCGCTTTTATATCCCAGATTGAGCCGAAAAGAGTGGATGAAACATTGTCAGATCCAGATTGGATCTTGGGAATGCAAGAAGAGTTAAACCAGTTTGAGAGTAACAAGGTCTGGTACCTAGTCCCTAGACCAAAGGATCAACCGGTCAAAGGAACAAGATGGGTATTTAGAAACAAACTCAATGAAGACGGTTTGGTCACGAGGAACAAAACCAAATTAGTGGCACAAGGATACAAACAGGAAGAATGCATTGATTTTGAAGACTCATTTGCCCTTGCAGCTAGGATTGAAGCTATTAGGATTTTTCTAGCCTTTGCTGCATTCAAAAATTTTAAAGTTTTTCAGATGGATGTTAAAAGTGCATTTTTGAATGGTGACCTACGTGAAGAAGTATATGTCGAATAACCACCAGGTTTCAAAAATGCTGAACTGCCCAACCATGTATACCGGTTAAACAAAGCTTTATACGGTTTAAAGCAAGCTCCTAGAGCCTCGTATGACACACTAACCGCATTCTTGTTAAAACATGATTTCACCATCGGTTCGGTGGACAAAACATTATTTAAATTTGAGAAAAAGGAACATATCCTACTTGTTCAATTATATGTAGATGATATCATCTTCGGTTCAACCGATCCTAAGCTATGTGATAAATTTTCAACTCTGATGACTAACAAATTTGAAATGAGTATGATGGGAGAATTAAGTTTCTTCCTAGGTCTTCAGGTTAAGCAACTCGAAGAAGGAACCTTCATAAGCCAACCCAAGTACACCAAGGAACTTCTAAAGAAATCTGGGATGGACACGTGCTCCTCAGCCGCTACTCCAATGAGCTCATCGATCAAACTGGACAAGGATGATGACGGTCAAGCACTAGACCTGACAGCTTACCGATGAATCATCGGTTCTCTCCTATACCTGACAGCAAGTAGACCGGATATACTATTTGCGGTCGATGTGTGTGAAAGATTCCAGGCTAATCCAAAACATTCTCACTACACAGCCGCAAAGCGAATCTTGAAATACCTAAAGGGAACTCCTGAAGTCGGTTTGTGGTATCCAAAAGACTCATCTTTCAACCTCACAAGTTACTCAGATGCAGACTATGCAGGTTGCAAGGTTGATATAAAAAGCACTAGCGGAACATGCTAATTCCTAGGTGATCGGCTTGTTTCATGGCACATCAAGAAATAGACATCTGTTGCCACGTCAACTGCAGAAGCTGAATATCTGGCAGCCGGAAGTTGCTGTTCACAACTTCTTTGGATCCAACAACAACTGAAGGATTTCGGTATCACAGCCGAAGAGTCTCCAATTTTCTGTGATAACACAAGTGCCATAGCAATCACCTACAATCCGGTTCTACACTCTAGAACCAAGCACATTGACATAAGGCACCACTTCATCCGGGAACATGTCACGCTGAAGCATATCCGGCTGGAATACGTATCGACAGAACAACAAGTAGCCGATATTTTCACAAAGCCTCTGCAGGAAGCTAAGTTTTCTCAATTCAGACTCACACTTGGTTTAACCGATATTAGTTAGATGATTCCTAAAAATGCTTAAAAGGGAAATCGATTCGAACAGACAAAACCTGTAGTTCCTCTTAAATTGTCTGATTCCAAATTCACCAAGGTATCTATGGAAGAACCGCTTTGTCTATCAGTTAGAGTAAACCGACCGGTTACTTAGTGCATGCACCAAATAACCGCATCAGGACGAATGACTGAAAACCAACCGGTTTGGAAGTAGTTTACTTCGGATTATTTGGACTCCAAAAAAAAGTGGAATAATTATCTGTGTTTAAACTTATCTGTTCTGAAAAATTACCTTTTCAAAGTAAAACGGTCATACCTCAAAAGACGTGAAGATATGATATCTTTCACCGTCCAGGCCTATGACCCACATCCTAGGTTGTAGACATGCTTATTTCATGCAAAATGCCTTATCCTATGGTTAATAGACGTCATTACCTGCAACACACTGGATAACACTATCATCCCTCCACTAATATATAAGTTAGGCAAAACTTAAACAAAACAATCACAAGCTACAACTCATCCTCTTACTAAGACAAAATGTCTTAGTTTCTAAACATCCTTCAAGTGGACTTCGATTCAGCTCAAGGCACTGAGTATTATAAAGTCTTCAAGATGATCAAGTCACTTGAAGACACCGGTCTCAAACACTTCCTAGATGACAAACATGTCATCTTCCCAGAAACAGTCCTGGAATTCTTCTACAATGCCAGGGTCTTTCGAGGTACTCCTCACTTTGACACCCACATTCAATCCAAGGTGGGAGGAACTGTGTTTGACTTCACAGAAAGTGATTTCGCAAGATGTTTCGACCTTCCGAAGCAAGGGCTTACCGACCTAAACGTTCCGCTGAACTAAAGGCCGAAATCGCCTTAAGCTTTGCTCGGTCAGACCGCCCGGTCAATGACCACGGTGCTAGGTCATCGCTGAGAGCTGAGTATCAGCTTCTCAACGATGTTATCGGTCGAAGCATCCTGGGTAGGGATGTAACAAACACTTACTATGCTGCGGTTTTTAACATGATGTCTGCCATAACCACGGGTACGCTAGTTAACTGGTCAAGGGTGTTGTTTGATGTCTTAATCTAGATGATCGACATTCGTCAAACTGGCCTCATCCCCCAGATAAGCTGCCTACTTTTGGAACTTGGGGTTCCACTCTGTCCGGGAGAAGGGTTAAACCAGGCACAGGTCATCACCAAAGAGGTCACCGACTCATTCTATGAGCGGTTTGAGAAAGCCTGGAAGAGGAGGAACCGCCACCTCAACTTCACCAGCAACTAAGTCACTCCTTCCTACAACCGGTCATTTTGCTGTACGCACCAGTTGTATCAATGTCCAACTCCATCATGATCATCTCGGCTTAGTCTATGAAAATTTCGGTTTTTAATTATTCAACTTCCGGTTTCTTGTACTTTATCATTAATGATAGTAACTTTCAACTTCCAACTACATGTGCAATTACTATCTAACAAGATTAGTTACTTTCCAACTAGATTCCTCACCTCGAGCTCCGCAACCGGTCAAAAGTAACTCCTTCCCAAGGAGTTTTGGAAACATAAATATTCTCTTCATTAATAAGACAAAACTGAATTTCAACATTAAATGCTGATATTTTCCCTCCAATTTCGGATCTATATAAGGAACCCCATCTTATCAACTTAACACATCTCAAAACAAAAATTCTTGAACTCTCTCTCTCTCTTGACAAAGTTTGCAATCATGTCGAGCCGAACGCTAAGGAACTTCTTGAGCATTGATTTCGACTCATGCTTGGAGTTCGATGATCTGGAAACAAAAGAGCTCATGTTTGAGTCCCTAATCGACACCGGTCTCCGGGATTTTCTCGAAGAATCCGGACCCATACTCATTCCAGACGTAACCCAGTTTTTCAACAATGCCTCCATAAGAGGGGATTTCATTGTTTCCTCAGTGAGAGGTCGCTCTGTCTTTCTCGACGAGAGCAAATTCGCTAAAATGTTCAACCTGCCCACATAAGGGTTTTCTGACTTCCCAACCTGGGTGAGAAGCGCAGCAACCGAGTATTCGGTACTGTTCTCCAGAACCGAGGTGCCGGTAGAAAACTACGGGCTAAAAACCCGCCTTCGCCACCACATCCAGCTTCTCTACGAGATTGTCAACCGATCCATCATTTGCCAAACTCCGAACCAACACTACTCTAAGAGAGTGTTTGACATGATGACCTACATTGTCAGCAATACACCTATAAACTGGTCATAGGTCATCTTCCAAAACCTGAAGAAAATGGTCGAGACAAAGAAAGGTCTCGGTTACGCTCCTCACCTCAGCCGGTTCTTTCTCAAATACCGTCCAGAATATGGATCAGGTACACCGGCATCCCCATCGAATGTTCTCGATAAGGATGGGGAGGAGGACAAGCTCTCCAGAATAGTCATTACATAGTTTGTAATTTCATTTCCTATGTATTCTAAACCGATCAATGAATCGATTTTTATCATGTATCTTTCATTTCAATGATTATCTGATGTTTAAGCTTGATAACCGGGTCAAAATCTATGGTATTATAACATCCATCCATCTAACTAACCGGTTAATAAATTACTTCGTTGATAATTCCTGTCAAACTTAGAAAACCGCATCATCGCGGTTAATAAATCGCATCATTTAATAAACGGTTTCAAGAAGAACCGCTTCATCAAAGGTTAAAATAACCGAAATTAAAAGACCGCTCAAAGTCTTTAAAGGGATAAACTTCCGCCCATCGCTTCCCGCCCAGGGTTTCCCGCCGATCTTTTCCCGCCCATGGTTTCCTGCCGATCTTTTCCCGCCTATGGTTTCCCGCCCATGGTTTCCCGCTCAATGCTTTTGGAGGGAAAATTCCTGCCTAAATAATGATGTGACGGTTCGCGACGGTTGGAATTCCAAACCGCAACTATAAATAGGGTCCTTAGTCATTTTATTTCATTCTCACGCGAATCGGCTTTCTCTCTCTAGCTCTCAGTTTCTTCAAACTCTCAAATTCCTTATTCTCTTGCTCTCTCTGTTCGATCATCTAAAATGGGTCGCGATTCCGTACTATTCAAACATATCATCCAAGTCGACTTTGAGGAAATCCGGGCAAACGGTTCGGCTCCGGCAAAGTAGGTGTTATCCCGGATCTCCGAGTCCGGCCTCGAATACTTTCTGGGCGGTCCATTTGTACTATACCAGGATGCGGTTAACGAATTTTTCCGAACCGCATTCATCATCGGAGGATCAATAATTGCACACATCTGCGGTCAACAACTCGAACTGACGGAGAAGTCGGTCGCTGAAATCCTACATCTACCATCTGAAGGGAGCAACTTCTCAACGGCTTTAGATGAGGAGACATTCGAGGCAACTTGCCAAATTCTTTCGGAAACCGCGGTCCCTATTGAGATCTCCGGAAAGAAATCATCTCTTCGACCGGAGTACCGACCGCTGTGTGATATTTTCACAAAATCGGTCCAAGCAAGAGGGGGAAACTATGACAGTCTCACCCGGACGAAGATTGAGATGCTTGCCGGTTTAGTCAACGGCATCAAAATAAACTGGGCTAAGGTTATTTTCAATAACCTATGTGAAATGGTGGATCCGACTTCCACTCGGTCATGGGGATACGCCATCCCACTTGAAAAAATTATGCGCCATTTCGACATTAACACCGGCCCTGGTGTTCACCTAACCTCAAGCAAAATCATAAAGTCCCATCAATTCAAGGACAAGAAAGGCAAAGGGAAGGCCTCCGGTTCTACAGGTGGCCGAAGGAAGAAGGCAACCGCTAAGAAAGAAGCTCCGGTAAAAGAAAAATCCGGGAGCAAGAAAGATAAACAACCAATCGGATCGGAAAATCCGATGTCCGAAACTCCCAACACTGAAGACTCGGCATCCATCTCTGGCCGAACCACTTCACAAAATACTGGAGAAGATCAGTCCCGTAAAGGGAAAGGACCGACAGTCGAGGATCAATCGACCAGTCATGATAACGCTGATGCCGATTCGGACGGACTTGGGGAGGAAAATGCCCACGCTGATGATAACACCCGGAAAACGGTCGAGGATCTCGTCAGCAGAATCATGGACGAGATACACCAGGAGGCTCGCGCGGCAGCCGAGGTGTTCTATCAATGGATCCGGCACCGGCATCAGATCTTCTACAAAAACATGCTACCGGATCTCACCGTTAGCGAGAAATTCGAAAAGTTGATGGAAATGGAGGAGAAGGTCATCAGCCTCACAAAGGCTAACGACGTCACAACCGCCCTAGAACGAAACACGATAGTAGAACCGCGTGTTCGGTTACAAAGGCTAACCGAACACATTCAATGCCTACAAGAAAAGCATACTCCGGGAACACCGAATTCTCAACTTCAACTCTTGGTGTTGGAATTGCTTGCGGTCATGGAAAGGGCACTGACCGAGGAGGTGGCGCGGCTTGAAGCGGTGCCCAAACATCAAGATCCAACGAACTCATCGCCTCCTGAGGATGTTGGCGGTCAGAATCCGACCGATGAAGAGCTATCCTCTCCTCCACTGGACCAGAACATCAACATAACCGAAGTGAGGACAGGTACACCTTCCAACGACCAGCGTGGATATTTTCAAAACGGGAATTCGGAACCGGCCATTACGGAAGAGAGGGTCAAGACCCTCATTGAAGAATTTGTCAACGACGCGGTTCGGCCATGGAAAAAGAAAATCAAAGAAACCGCGGCCAAAACCTTCCAGATGGCCGAAACGACAAAAGATGATCTAAAGAAGGCGGTCGAGCGGATCACGTCTGTTGAAACAAATTACGGCAATACGGATCAACTGTACGGAGGTCATCTTGATCGAAACAAGGCAATGGAGGCTATAACTCCGAAGCTGGTGACCGACCTCGGTTCGGTCAGCCAAAAGGTAGCTGAGATAGAACGGTCTCAAGAAACGACCGATCAAAGATTGACAAAGGTCGAGGAGGACCTGGCTCAATCCGGTGCCCAAGCCGGATCTGATCGTGAGAAGGTAACGACCCTTGAGGAAAAGAATGCCAAGCTTGAAGCCTATCTCAAGGCGGTCACCGAACAGGTGGCAGAGTTAATAGCGGCTAAGCTGGCTGCCGATAAAGCAATTGAGGAGGCGAATACTCTGGTGGCTCAGAAACTCTAAGATGCGCTGGACGAGCAGATCCGGACACAGAAGGAAGCGACAGCGGCTGATGCGAACATAGCCGGCCATATGCAAAACCTAGCAGTCAATGCACCGGCCATAGCAGCATCCATAGAAGCTCAACAAGCCGAAAATGCTAACCGGCTAAGGGCTCAACAAGAAACGTACAACAATTTCGCCAAGGCTCACAAGAAGTCCAAGGCGGTTGCTTCTCCTTCCGTTCCGGTTACACGCAAAAGAAAGACTGCTTCGAGGAGGGCGGAGATCACGGGGCTATTGGACAGAGTCACCGAGACAGTTGTTGACCCGCCATCCAACCTGGTTTTGCAAGCCGAGGATGATTTCGAAGAAGATGTTCAACCACAACTCAGAAGACAGCGGTGTTTAAATGCGGTTCCAATCAGATCGATCGGTCAACCGTTCTCTCCTCACACCGGCCCCTCAGGTGGTCGGGGATCCTCATCTAGGCCGGTTCAAGAGGACAAGGGAAAATCAGACGATGAACTACTGGATCATTTCCTACCGTCCAGATCGAAAAAATAGGGGCTTCATTTACTATTTTTTACTTATGTTAATTTCGGTTTTATATATATAGTATTTTTGCCTTAGCATATTTCTTATATATATATAAAGTGATTTTTGAAAACCGGCCTACATTTCAATTCTTACATGATTTTGAATATTTTAAATAAAATAATCAAAAAAGGAGAAATTGATAAGATAAAATATAAAATTTGTCAAAATTTTTCTCAAAATTTTCCAAAATTTTTCGAAAAATTCTTCCAAGTTAGTCTCCAAAAATCCGGCCAAACAAATTCTTAAAAACAAAACCGGCCTACATTTGCATTCTTACATGATTTTGAATATTTTAAATAAAATAATCAAAAAGGGAGAAATTGTTAGATAAAATTAGATCGGTTAAATAAAACTTAACAAAAACAAATCTCTTGTGCAGGAACATGCAAAGAACTCAACCGGTCAAATTACTCAATCGGTTAAGAAACTCAACCGTTCAAGCAATTAAACCAACCAGAAACATGACCGAACAAGAAGGACAAGATCGGTCAAATTAGAAGGCCAGAATCATTAAACAGTCAGTCAATCGGAAGATATAGAAAAACCGGAAGTCATCCGGTTAGCATAAACAACCGACCAGCATAAAAATACACTTCGGGTATCTATTGAGAATGATACCGAAGGAACAGACTTAACATTGCCATATCCATACAAGTCCGAGGACAGTCTGCAGGCTGCAGAAGATCGTCCTACAAGATCTTTCCACTCCAGGATAAATCAGAAAGGCAATCTTCCAGGTACAGGCAACTGTCCAACCGACAGTTTCCATATTGAGTAAAAGACAAACCTAGCCGGTTTGACCTACACACTGGAAGACTAGACCGCCAGGTCTGAATCAATGAACATCTGCTCAACCAATTAGATTCAAGGAAATGAAATGTGACCGTTGACACATTTCACCTATAAAAGAAGGAGCTGAAGAGGAATAAATGCGATTTACAAGTTCTGAATTCTCTACAGCCTAAGTAAAAGATTGTGTTCTATCTCTAGAAAAGCTTAAGCGCTTATTTGAAGTGTATTCTACAATTTCGGTTAAAATTGTACGGGTGTTATCGAGCAGGAAATAAGTCTCGATCGGATTGTGTTTATTCCTTAGTGAATATCCTTCTCGCGGTTTCGAGAGAAAGGGGTGACGTAGGAGTTTTATCTCCGAACATCCATAAAAAACCTGTCTTGTTATTTACTTTCCGCCTGATTTAATTTATAACCGATCTGCACTAACCTACAAATACCGCTCCAACCGACTCAACATCACATAAACCGACTTACTAAATCCCAAAACCGACCCAGCAAATCCCAAACCTGTCTTATTCAAATCCGGTTCTGCCTATCTCGTGTGTGTGCTGCTTCAACCTAAAACAAACCACTTCCGCGCTTGAACTCGGTTCAAGGGTTTGTGACATTTTGTGTAATATTGAAATCTCGGTGTTAATCTCTAACCGGATTAATCACCACTCTTTAAGTAAGACGCGATAACCGGCCAACCCCGGTCCCCCAGCCACGACCTAGATCATAACAGATGGTTTTAAAATTCAAGTGGTTCAAACGTTTATGCCATAACCATTTTTGATCATTTTTGGAAATCATGCACATAGGATCAGCTGTTTCTTTTTGCCAATTCATTTTATATGAGTTTCCTTAGGAATCCATATTTGGGTTATTCTGATGGATTTCCCATTCTGTGTTGTGATTAGTGCGTAGGTTTTTGACTTAGCAGATGACTTCCTGCTAGCCACTGATCCTTTGACATTTGAAGAAGGTTTTCTTTTAAAATTCCTTGACATTGAGTTAGGTTTTAAATTACCAGACTTATTAGCCTTTTCAAGCTTATTCTTAAGCCAGCTAACAGTTGGTGGAACATAAGCTATTTCATTTTTAAAAGCAACTTCTTCATGAATAAGATCAGATTCAATGTCAGTCATACTTCCTTTGACAAAACTTATTGGCTTAAGTTTTGTCATTTGGCTTTGACTTTTTGCAGGACATGTTAAGATCATTGCTATCAAATCCTTGTCCATGCACTGACTATGTAGTTCAGTCTCTTGTTTTCAGATGAAAGAGTTTGAATCTGTTCCTTGAGTATTTCATTCTCAGATGAGATCTCCGTTAAGTTTTCATCAAAAACATTTGATTCGGATTCTTGCTTTGAAAAGGGAACAATTGATTCATATTTGACTTTCATTTTCATAAAAGAGTCAGCTAACTTTTTGTACTCAATAGCCATTTCATTGAGTGCATTAGATAGCTCTTCGTTTGTAAATTCTGGTTCAGAGATATCATTTACCTTAGGTTGGTCATCAGCCATCAGGCATGTTACAGCTTCATTCTCTTTTTCGGTGGGAGATTCCTCAATATCACTATTAGCCCATCTGGATTTGTTCTGACTACACATGAATGCGTTCTGGTTGTTCTTTGCTTGAGGGCTCACTCTATGGATCTGGCTGAGCTTATCCCATATTTCTTTTGCATTGGAGAAGGACTTAATCTCACAAAACATCTTTGTGTTGAGAGACTGGAACAGGATGTTCTTAGCAACATTATCCAGGTTGTTTGTCACCTTATCTTCAGTGGTCCACTCACTTCTTGGCTTTGAGATCTTTATGGGACCATCAGTGATGACACTCCACATATCATAGTCAATATCAACCAAGTGAGCTTGCATTCTTACCATCCACACATCATAGTTCTCCTTTGACAGAAGAGGGATTTCATTGATGCAAGACATGCTTTGGGAACTTGATGCTTGAGAATAGAAACAAGGCTCTGATACCAATTGATAGGATCGGCTTTATCGTTAGAGACGGGGGTCTATCTAAGGATGAAGTCTTATGAAAAACGGTTTGAAAGAAATCCTGTTATGGATTTAATTCGCTTTCTATTCTACGCAAACTTGTATAAACACTTGAAACATATTCAAGGCGGAATTGTTTACTTGGGTTTGAAGCACAAGAAGAAATATGAAAAGATGATAAAAATGAAGAACACAACAGTTTGTTTATGGATGTTCGGAGAAATTCTCCTACGTCACCCCTTCTTCCAACCACCGGAAGGATTCACTATATGATGAGAATGAAATACAGTTTACACACACACTTAGCTCACTATTGAACAAAACACTTTCTGTTCAATTACAAGAATATGAAGAATATCACTCACTTTCTGTTTGTCCTTAGGATTGGTTAAATATTGATCAGGAGCTAACGGTCGAATCTTCAAGAATGATACGTGACGCTCTTCTATTGGAAAGCCTCCATTGTACACAGCAAGTTCTGAGCACAAGGATCGTGGCCGTACCGAACTGATAGTGCGTCGAATATTCCATAAGAGATGTACCTGCAAAACGGGTAATGTGAGGAAAATTCTCTTACGTGGCATTCCTTGATTGGATGCATATAGCTGTTGTATTAATCTTCACAGGAAAGTGGAGCAGGAGTAGGGTACAACTATAGCACGTGGGTAGGAGAAATTCTAGATTCAAGTGTACTGCTTGAATCAGAGCATTAGACGTATTTCAGTTAGATGGATCAGTCTAATGAAATAAGTCAACTCCTTCTGATGAAAAACGTCTATTAGACCGTCTGGTCTAATATAATTAGACTAGCGTCTAATATCAATAACCATTAGATGGGTACGTCTAACTCCACTGAGTTAGACTACCATGTCTAATTCCGGTTCTACCTCAGACTTATCTGAAGGAGTTAGACCCACGTCTAACTTTCACTAATTAGACAATCCGTCTAATTATAATAACCATTAGATCGGTACGTCTAACTCCACTGAGTTAGACTACCACGTATAATTCCGGTTCTACCTCAGACTAATCTGAAGGAGTTAGACCCACATCTAACTTTCACTAATTAGACAATCAGTCTAATTATAATAACCATTAGACCGGTACGTCTAACTCCACTGAGTTAGACTATCACGTCAAATTCCGGTTCTATCTCAGACTAATCTGAATGAGTTAGACCCACGTCTAACTTTCACCAATTAGACAATCCGTCTAATTATAATAACCATTAGACCGGTACGTCTAACTCCACTGAGTTAGACTACCACGTCTAATTCCGGTTCTACCTCAGACTAATCTGAAGGAGTTAGACCCACGTCTAACTTTCACTAATTAGACAATCCGTCTAATTATAATAACCATTAGACCGGTACGTCTAACTCCACTGAGTTAGACTACCACGTCTAATTCCGTGTATTTATTAGACTACCCGTCTAATTCTTTATACGTCTATTAGACTTACACATCTAACTCCGATGAGTTAGACTGTACGTATAATTCTTTTAGACTTACGTCTAATTCCGTGCATTCATTAGACTACCTGTCTAATTCTTTACACATCTATTAGACTTACACGTTTAACTCCGATGAGTTAGACTGTACGTCTAATTCTATTAGACTTACGTCTAATTCCGTGCATTCATTAGACTACCCGTCTAATTCTCTACACATCTCTTAGACTTACACGTCTAACTCTGATGAGTTAGACTGTACGTCTAATTCTATTAGACTTACGTCTAATTCTATTAGACTTACGTCTAATTCTATTAGACTTACGTCTAATTCTATTAGACTTACGTCTAATTCCTTGACTATTAGACTGCCCGTCTAACTCCGTTAAGTTAGACTGGGCGTCTAATTCCATTAGACCTGCGTCTAATTTTATGCGAATGAAGATCAAAATTGGTCTAATGGCCCTCATTAGATCCAAGTCTAAAGACATGTTTGTCTTAATACACCTGTATCAAAACTCATAAATTATTTCATCATCAAAATGTTAGGGGATAAATTATTTCAACACTTAGTCAAAATAATTTGACCCAACAGAATGTATATGAGTGATTAAAGTGTACCTAAAAATGGTCGATTGTGAAAAAAAATACATTTCCCTTAATCTTCTCTTTCCCCTCGATTCACACATGGGAAGTCGTTTATATAGGGGCTATATCGTGGGATTGGGCCTCGACGACAGATATAACCATTTTTTCATCTTTCGTTGCAGCATCGGATTTAGAGGTCTTGGTCACTAGGAGGCTATAATCCCTTAGACCTCTTGATCCCCACTCTTAGGAGTTGCTTGTTACTTTGTTTTGGACGATTTGTTCTAATAAATCATAAATCGAAATTTTCCAAAAGGGAATTATGTTATTAGTTTCTAGGAAACATCGAAAAGAGAATGGAGCAATTGAAGATGAAAGGGGAAAGGACGTGCCCTTCGCGTGTTGCCTATGTTTGGTTGTTCGTAGGTCACTTACAAAACGATGCGACTCTCCTTTATTTTTTTTAATCTTCTTTAGGCATACAATGAGTGTCGAGGAAAGTTATAAAACGTGTGGTTCTCTTTTATCAAATTGTCTGTCATAATTGTGATCTTAAGTCTTCCGGTCATGCGTTTTTTTTAGGTTCGATTTGGTCAAGAAATGACCAAGATATTCACTCCCAAAATCAAAGAAAATGAGAGAGGGCTTCTCATAGTCTACTCAAAGGAGGATAAGTTGTTCAAAACGCGCGTATGCATTTGGGACATGTCTTGCATAGGCCTGGGCCGCCTACTTTCTCCATGTAAGGGTTGAATGCTCGCCTATGTTCACATGGGTCCAGGATCTACACTTGGGCTAAAGTCCTACCTTCGTCGATTGTATCTAGGCTCGAACCTTGACCGCATCTTGGGATTGAGTTTGAATTCCATGCATGAGTTCCAGTCCCTCAAACCCTTGTTGTACCCTCAACTGCATCGTTGACTACACCCTATACCTCTAACCAACCCGCCTCGAAGATGTCAAAGGATTCTGTCGGTTGCTCGCCGGCGATGATTTTCTGATTAACTCCGATTCAATTTTTTCTAAATACATACAAAATAAATAAATTAACTTTAATAATAGATAAATTCATCATATTTATCAACTTATTGTTTTTTATACTTTGAGTTTTATTTAAAATATATTCCGAAATTAATTATTTTTGGAATCCGATCGATACAAATCTTTTCAAAAATAATTATTTGCAATGAATTAGTATATGAATTTTAACAAAATTATTTATTAGCTTGGATAATTTTAAATAAATTAGGGAGTAAAATTGAGTGTCTACAATTATTATATTTTTATTTAAATAATACAAATTAGCTCACAATTTAACAATTTATAGAGTTTTTTTGATATTAATTTTTTTATATTTTGTTTAGAAAAACTTTGGTCTATAAAAATTTGAGTTTTAAATTAGTTTAATCATTAAAATATTTTTTTTACTTGAAATTTAAATTTAATAAAAATAAATAAATATATTTAATATTTTAATTGATTAACAAGTGCTATTGTGATTAAAAAGTAGTAAAAGGGAGAATTTATAAAAAAAAAAACATATTGAACGAGCTCTAATTATTTAAATTATAGGGGAGGCCCAAACCAATATTATTTATAATATAAATGGGCTATACATAGTAGGTGAAACAGTATCAAGGTCATAGACTCGATTCTATCTATTCTATCTGAAAACATTTTGAGTTGAAGCCTTAATTCAAAATAAAAATTGTCTGTCATAGTTATGACCCTCAAGCCTCCAATCATGCGACTTTTTTGGGGTTTATTTGGTCGAGAAATGACCAAAATTATTAACTCCCCGAAATAAAAAAAAATGAGAGGGGGCTTCTCGTCGTATACGCAAAGGACAAGTTGTTCAAAACGCGCGTCTATGTTTGGGATTCGTCTTGCATAGGCTTGTCCGCCTACTTGCGTCCATGTAGGGGCCTACTTGCGTCCAGGGGCCTAAACATAGGCTTGCGTTAATGATTTTTTTTAGGTTTGTGTTTGAAAAACTTTGATCTATCCAAATTTGAGTTTTAATTAGTTTAATCATTAAAATGTGTTTTTACTTAAAATTTAAATTTAATTAAAAAAAATATATATTTTAGTTGATTAATAAGTGCTATTTTGATTAGAAAATTAGTAAATGGAAGAATTTATAAAAAAAACTAGCTTTATTTATTTAAATGAAAGGGAGGCCCAAGACAAATGGGCTTTTTATTGTACGTTTATGTGATTTAAATTCTGTGAAGCAATATAATACCAAGGGTTTTTCTTCCCGTATCTTCTCCATCGCGAAAAGTTATGCTTAAATTCACGTACAGTAGGATGCCCAACGGCAGATCAATCATGTTCGATTTCTTCTCCCTTTCTCTCCGTCTAAAATATCCTCATCTTTGCGTTAGATCTCTTCCCATACGATAGAAGGATTTCGATTTTCTTAGATTCGTTTCTTCTACATTTTACAAGTTTTTCAGGCAGGCTAGGCTATGATGACTAAAGTTATACCATCAAACTATGAAGACTCAATGTGAGTTCTTTGATTAATTCATAATTAATATCTCTAAGCCTTTCAATTTTGCAACATCTCTTATTTTAGTTTTCTCAATTTGCCTTCTGCATCATATTATTGTTTTCAATCCGTTTCACGTCTTCTTGTAAAACAACAAATTAGAATCTCTAGCACTAATCTTTCAGAGTGTTTACAGCGCTGTACGCCAATGCATTCAGAAGTTGCTTTCGACGTTTTTTGGTAGCGCCATTGTATTTAGATTTCTGATGTTCCTATATGATTTTGGTATTCCCTCGTGGTATTTCTAGATTTCAGAGATTTCCATTGTATTTTTTATTTTTCTAGCACCTTAATGGTGATGATCAGTAACAATTGAATATATGATGCATCATCAGTTAGAATAATTCCTATCAAAAGTTATATACGAATTCAATGTTTAGTCTAATGTGTATTTCAAATGGCTTCTCAATAGAGTCTATAATTGTCTGATTGTTTATATTCAGATATCTGTTGTGAGCATTCAATTGATGAATACTTATGAGAACTTGAGAAGATTTTTCTGTTTGTCCAGTTTAATCAAACACTATCTAAGCATTTGACTAATCTGAATCAAATAAGTATGAATGAAACTTTGAGTCAGTCATTCCGGTTAATACTGTTCAAACTTGAATTACCTTTGGAACAAATGTATTTCAGTTCACATTTGCATATTCAAAATGGGGTTCAACAACTCTTATCAGTAGCATTATTTCTTTGATGAAGTGCCTTGTAGAATTTGTTTTCTATAATAAATTGAGGTGTAATGATTTCACTTTTGCTGGTTGGTGTTATATTTACCATACACGGATGATGTGCTATTTATTTAATACTCCATTGCTCATTTCTGTTTAACTTTTAGGAATTTCTATGGAACACTACTAATCAGAGTAAGAATCTCTAAAAAAACTAAACTTGGGTACCTTTTGAATTATCAAAAGGTAAAAAATTATTGGATCTAAGTGGGTCTATAAACTGAAGTTAAATGCTTTTTCTACAGGCTTAATGTTGTTAGTAATGTGTAAATAGTTTGTTTAGAATAAATTTTCTATTATTCTTTTTGTAACTAATGCATTTGGTAAGTGTATATAAATATGTTTCCTCCTCTTCATAAAGTAAGTTAAGTTTTTATATATTCTTCTCACTATATATCTTTATTAACTTAATATCTAGATGGTATCAGAGTTAGGTGAAAAGGGAGAAAAAAAACTTGAAAAAAAGAGTGATGTATGATTAAAGTTTAAGGATGAATTTCTACTTCACAATTCTGATCATCTTGATACAAGCCTGGTGTTGATCCAGTTAGCGAAAGGAAATTTCTGGAGTCGAGCGGTGAAGATCACGCTTAGAGCTAACTACTAAGATGAAGCTAAACTATATCATAGATACTTGTGCGAAGTCAGAGGACGAAACTGTATAAATCGAGAAGTGGAATCATGTTGATTGTATTGTTAGATCTTGTATTATTAACTGAATTTCGAAATAAATTTATTAGTTTTTCATCTACACCACATTGGTTAGGGAGCTTTGGATTTTGAGTTTCCTATGCGATATGGACATAGCATTGGTGTTCTCATATTGTTCAAGGTAATATGTCGTTGGATGTTTATTTGTTCACTAATAAATTGATTCAATTTCTTATGAGATTGAATGAGATGTATATACATGCTAGGAGACAAATTCTAAAATTCAAAGGAAATTTTGAATAAATTGTTCATTAATAAATTGATTCAATTTCTGATGTGCATTCGTTGCCTGATGTATATTTGTAAATGTGACGTTTTAGAGGGAACTTTAGATAAATTGTCCACCGATAAATTGTTTCAATTTTTGATTGGATTGAATGAGATGTATATCCATGTTAGGAGACAAATTCTGAAATTGGATTTGTTGCTATATGTATATTTGTTCATGTTTAGCATCAAAGGGAACTTTGGATAAATTGTCCACGGATAAATTGATTCAATTTATGATGGATTAAATGTGATTTATATACATGTTAGGAGACAAATTCTAAAATTGGTTGCCAAATGTATATTGTACATGTGACGCATCAAATGAAACTTTTATTTAAATTGTTCACTAATAAATTGATTCAATTTCTGATAGGATTGAATGAGATTTATATACATATTATGAGACAAATTCTGGAATTGGATCTGTTGCTAGACGTAAACAAAGCCTATTCCATATTATTTGTTGAACAACAAAACGATTTCATGGTGGTTAATATGATTGGATCTTTTCACATACGATAAAAGAATTTCATTTTTTTGTTATATTGGTTTCTTCTACATTTTACAAGTTTTTTAGGCAGACAGACTATGATGTCTAAAGTTATACCATCAAACTATGAAGAAGACTCAATGTTGTTGAGCCTTTTAATTATTCAACATCTCTTATTTTGGTTTTTTCAATCTGCCTTTTGCATTATATTATTGTTTTCAATCCGTTTGACATCTTCTTATAAGGCATCAAATTAGAGTTTGTGAAGCACTAATCTTTCATAGTGTTTACAACGCTGTATGTTTTCGATATCGATCTAGTTTTTACCTTGATGTCAATGCATTCAGAAGTTCCTATTATTGATTTTTGGTTTTTGTTAAATTTATTATATTGTAGTAATCCATGATTGATCTAATCTCGGTTGATGTGATATCTTGAAAGACAATGTAATTAGAGTCACTGATGCATCTTTCTCGATAGTGTAATCAGTGATATACATTGTCGACATTGATTTAGGAATTATGATTCTTGCATTCGGTCGTTCTTTTTTATAACGCCATTGTATTTAGATTTCTAACGTTCCTATATAATTTGCCTTCTCTCTTAGGTATTACTAGATTTCAGGGGTTTCCATTATATTTGCTGTTGTTGAATCTATCTTTTATTTCTCTACCACTTTACCTTAATGTTGATAGTCATTAACAATCGAATTGATGATGCATCAGTGAGTTATATACAAATTCAATGTTCAGTCTAATGTGTCTTTCAATTGGATTCTCAATAGTCTATAATTGTGCGATTGTTGTTTGTATTCAGATTTCTGTTGTGAGCATTCAGTTGATAAATACTTATGAGAACTTGAGAAGATTTCTTCTGTTTGTCCAGTTTGATTAAATATAATTAAAAACTATCTAAGCATTTAACCAATCTAAATCAAATAAATATGAATGAAACTTTGAATCTGGCCTTTCTGTTAATCCTGTTCAAACTTGAATTTAACTTTGGAACAAAGGTATTTTAGTTGATATTTGCATATTCAAATTGGGGTTTCAACAACTCTAAGTAGTAGCATTATTTCTTTGATGAAGTGCCTTACAAAATTTATTTTCTATAACAAATTGAGATGTAATGATTTCACTTTTGTTGGTTGTTGTATATTTACCATACACAATGATGTGCTCTTTATTTAATATTTCATTTCTCATTTTTGTCTAACTTTTAGGAATTTCTATGGAACACTATTAAGACAGACTTATAGTATATACTTTATGGTAAACTAGTATGTCTATGCTTATTTTCTACAGGTTTTATTGTCAGCTTAATGTTGTTAGTAATGTATAAATAGCTTGTTTAGAATTAGTTTTTTATTATTGTTTTTGTAACTAATTTATTTTGCAAGTGTATATAAGTATGCTTCATCACTTAAGTTTTTATATCATTCATCTCACTACATTTGTAGAAAAATGAGAAAAAACTTGAAAAGATAAGTGAGGTACGATTTAAGTTTAATGATAAATTTCTACTTTATCACAATTCCGATCATTCTGATACAAGTCTAGGTCGATCCAGTTAGCGAAAAGAAATTTCAACTCATTTGGAATTGAGTGTTGAAGATCTCGCTTGGTGCTAAGATGAAGTTAAACTATATCATGGATACTTGTGCGAAGCTATAGGAAGTAACGGTTAAAATCGAGCAGTGGAATCTTGTAAATTGTATGGTTAGATCTTGGATTCTTAACTTAATTTCAAAATAAATTTGAGTCATTCATCTGCACCAAATCGGTTAGAGAGCATTAGATCGAGTTGCCTATGCGAAGAAAAAGATCAACAATATTGTTCAAGGTAATATGTCGTTGGATGTTTAAAACTCTTGGATGAGTTGTATTGCCTTTCAGTGACCTATATTAGTACATGTGACGCGTCAAAGAGAACTTTAAATATATAGTCCTCTAATAAATTGATTCAATTTCTAATGGGATGGAAGGAGATGAAATTTGATTCGTTGCCAGGTGTATATTTGTAAATGTGATACATCAAAGGAAACTTTGGATAGATTGTCCACTGATAAATTGATTTAATTTATGATGAAATTGAATAAGATGTATATAAATGTTAGCCGACAAATTATGAAATTGGATCCGTTTCCACATATGTATTGCTACATGTGACACATTAAAGGGAACTTTGGATAAATTTTCCACTAAAAATTTGATTCAATTTATGATGGAATTGAATGACATGTATATACATGTTAGAAGACAAATTCTGAAATTGAATCCGTTGCGAGATGTATATTTGTATATGTGACGCATCAAAGAGAACTTTGGATAAATTGTCCAATAATAAATTGATTCAATGATTGATGGGATTGAATGAGATGTATATACATGTTAGGAGACAAATTCTAAAATTGGATCCGTTGTCAGATGTATATTTGTAATTGTGATGCATTAAAAGGAAATTTGGATAAATTGTTCATTAATAAATTGATTCAATTTCTGATGGGATTGAATGAGATGTATATGAATACTAGGAGACAAATTCTGAATTTCATTCGTTGCCAGACTGTCAAAATGGTATCTATTAGGATAATATTGGAGGTTATAAGTTACGTTATTTAATTATAAGATAGTGAAAATATTTTGATCTTGATTATATATTTACCTTATAATGGGATGATTAAAGAACTACAAAATAATAATATTTCATTTCCTTTTATAACCTTCCTTCCTTATTTTTCTCTTCAACCCAACATATTAGTATTAGAGCTTCGAGATCGATCCATGGCGATGCTAGGAGATTCTTGGCTGATACGAGGAGTTCAAATTGTTTTCGATGGAGAAGATTATGATTATTGGAGTGTTATGATAAAGACATCCTGGTCTCACAAGATCTGTGGGATTTGGTGGAGAACGGATACACTGAAGATCAGGATGCCTCTACCAACTCTAACCAAATAAGATTTCATTCTTACTGGAAATAAACTGCAGAGATAGAGCTGGTGGGTACACAAGATTCTTGAGAACTCGTATTCGTGTTGGTGACGCAGCACCAATGGGCTTTATTGAGTAAGTGTAGTTGTCAAATTGCAGTTCACATTAAAGAAGAAGATATATTGAAAGTGCTTTGTCAAATTGTGGAGCTAATCCTTGTTTATTTAACAGGTTTATTGATAGAGAGAATGAACTTAGGCAGTCGAAGCCAGCAACCCCTCAACCGCCACAAAGAGCAGGTATGGATCCGTGGACAAGATCTCGTCTCACCAGGCAATTCGCACCTCCAAAAGAGGAAAAAACCACTTCTTCTAGTTCCGAGGATTGAGGATTGATTCTCCTATATTGAATGCTTTCTTCAGCAATCCGGCATCAGTTTTTTCCTACATTGCTGCAACTAATATTATCGTTCAGAGTCTCGTATTTAGGCATGCTGATAAGAAAGAATAAAACATGTTTGTTGTTCTTCATTACAGTCATATTATATATGATCATCATCATCCAGGTTGTTGTTCCTTAGCAGGCATTTATTTTGTTTGTCTTCCTTCTTGTGAATGCCATCATCTAATTCTTACATCATTTAGGAACCTACCAAGTAATACAGAGAAGATGAACAATGGAATAATAAATGGTTCTTAACAAATAATTACTAGATTTTGGTGAACCCATTTATAGTTATCCTTGTATTAATTCAGCTTCCTAAAAACCTTCATGATATAAAAAAGTTTAGACATTATATATCATTTAACTATGCAGAATCAAATAATTTAATATATTTTTTGAAAAAATGGTAATATATTTTATTAACATAAAGATAAGTCAATACATGAATCAATAATCTGAAAGCAAGCAATATAGATTTATGATCTGGGAAAGGAAAACACTAGTTATAATATTTTAAATGATATAAAATATTAGCTTAATTGAAAATAATCTTCTCATAACTTGTTAAATTCAATAAAAATAATAAAAATTGCTCCTTATGTTACTCGATCACCTTCTACTGGTGTCTATTTTAATTTTATTAGGTGGCCTGGGAGTGTTTTTCAATGCAAACAACGATTCCTTCCTTTATAGCATATCTGAAAAACCTTAGAAGTTACAAATTAACTTATCCTTACGCCTATCATAAATAATAGTACAAATAGCCCAATGCTCTTAATACCATTTTCATCATCTCTTCATCTTCCTTCCACCAACAAACAATTACTAAATATATCATTATGTCTTTTGTCCAAAATTATGGCTTTCCATTCTATTTTCCACCACCATCACCTCCTTCTTTCCGCCACCCTACCACCCTAGCATGCAACCACCACCATCACCAAGTCATCCTACTTTGCAGCCACCACCACCAAGTCTGACACCGAGAAATTAGAGAGATATGAAGTACCACAAGAAATCAATCGACACTCTTCACTCTAGGAATCCACCAAAAGAGTTTAGAGCAAGATAAATAGAAGATAAACTTCTAAACAAGCTTAAAGCTCAAAGTAATTATTATATCAAAAGTGAGTTGTGTTTCACGATTACAAAAAGGCCTACAAAAAGGCCTACAAATAGGCAAAACTAAGAAGTTGGAACAACTCTCCAAAAAGAAGTAAATAAACTTTACTACTAGATAATTAAATATTATGACGGTCGATCTCCAAAAGTGACTATTTGATTTCCACCACACTTCATTAATTTGATCTTATCTTTTTGACTTCCAGAGGTTTTCCAATTCCAGCATCATTCTCCCCCGGTTGGAGAAGATTCAACATCGAATCTGGAACTTGTTCGTCATCAATGTATGGTGAAAGATCAGAAACATTGAATGTGGTTGAGACATCATAGTTTCCTGGTAACTCCACCTTGTAAGCATTATCACCAATCTTCTTCAAAATTCTAAAAGGACCATCAGCTCTAGGATGTAATTTTCCATGTCGACCTCGAGGAAAACGCTCCTTTCATAAGTGAATCCAGACCAAGTCTCCTTCATTGAAAACATAACGCTTTCTATGCTTGTTCGCCACCCTTTGATATTTTTCATTGTGCTCGATAATTTCTTGACGAACTTTCTCATGCAATTGCTTAATATCCTTAGCACGATCTTCTCATTCCTTGCTTATATGATGAGTAATAGGTATTGGAGCTAGATCTATGAGAGTGATGGGATTCTTACCATAAACAATCTCGAACGGACTCAACCCGGTAGTTTGACTCGATGATCGATTGCAAGCAAACTCTGCTTGAGCCAAAACCCCATCCCATTGGCGAGGATTCTTTCCAATCAAAATTCTCAAAAGGTTTCCCAAGCTCCGATTTACAACCTTTGTCTGTCCATCAGTTTGTGGATGGTGAGAAGAACTAAATTGAAGTTTAGTTCCAAGTTTCTTCCAAAGCGTTCGCCAGAAATGACTCGTAAATTTCGAATCCCGATCAGAGGTTATTGTCTTTGGAATGCCATGAAGCCTCACAATCTCTTTAAAATAAAGAATAGCTACGTGAGTGGCATCCATTGTTTTGATGCAAGGAATAAAGTGCGCCATTTTTGAAAACCGATCAACGACCACCATAATTGAATTTTTGTTCCTTTGAGTGCGTGGCAGCCCAACAACAAAGTCCATACTCACATCTTCCCATGGACATAATGGTACCGGTAAAGGTGTGTACAAACCCGTATTTTGCCCATGACTTTTAGCAATATGACACACTCTGCACCTCTCTATGTACTTCTTGACATCTCGATCCATACGTGGCCAATAAAAATTTTCTTGTACGAGTGTAAGAGTCTTTTCTCTTCCAAAGTGTCCCGCAAGACCTCCGTTGTGTGCCTCATCGATAATTGTTAGCCTTAATGAACAATCTGGAATACATAATAATGTACCTTTAAAGAGATAATCATCATCAATCAAGAAAAACTTGAATGGAGCTTTTGAAGATTCCTCCCAAATTCTGCCGAAGTACAAATCATCTTTGTAGAGATCTTTTATCACCTCAAATCCAAGCACTTGTAACTACAATGTAGACAACAAAGAATGTCTTCGACTAAGAGCATCTGCCACTCGATTTAGCACGCCAGACTTGTGCTTGATCACAAAATTGAATGCTTGTAGAAACTCGACCCATTTTCCATGTTGCGGGTTCAACTTTTGTTGTGAGTTCAAGTATTTCAAAGCTTCATGATTCGAGAAGAGAACAAACTCTTTGTGTAGTAGATAATGTTGCCAATGATCCAAGGTATGAACAAGGGCAAAGAACTCCTTATCGTATGTTGAATAATTGCGTCGGGAGTTATTCATCATCTCACTAAAGAAAGCAATGGGTCTGCCTTCTTGGCTAAGAACTCCTCTGATCCCCACGTTAGAAGCATCACAATCTACTTCAAATACCCTTCCGAAATCTGGAAGTTGCAAAATTAGAGCTTCCGTGATTTTTTTCTTGAGAAGTTCAAAGCTTTTTAATGCTTCCTCCGTCCACTTGAAACTACCACCTTTCAAACATTCAGTTATAGGAGTAATGATAATGCTAAATTTTTTGATAAACCTACGGTAAAATGAAGCCAAGCCATGAAAACTCCAAATATCATGAATAGTCTTAGGAATTGGCCAACTTAAGATAGCTTCAATCTTGTCTCGATCCATCTTGATACCGTAAGAAGAAATATTGTAGCCCAAAAAGACGAGGCTGTTAGTGAAGAAGTGAAATTTCTTCAAATTGGCATATAACTTCTGTTCTCTTAGCACCCTAAAAACTTGTCGAAGATGATTTAAATGCTCTTCTTGACTAGAGCTGTACACAAGAATATCGTCAAAATAGACAAAAACAAATTTCCCAATAAATGGTTTAAACATGTGATTCATAAGTCGCATAAATGTAGAGGGTGCATTAGAAAGTCCAAATGGCATAACCAGCCACTCGTAAAGACCATCTCTAGTATTGAAAGCGGTTTTCCACTCATCTCCAGGCCGCATTCGAATTTGATGATAGCCACTTCGTAAATCAATCTTAGAACCAATTTTGAAGCTGTGAAGTTGATCAAAGAGATCATCGAGGCGAGGAATAGGAAAACGGTATTTGATCGTGATTTTATTCACCGCCCTACTATCAACACACATACGCCACGAACCATCTTTTTTTGGCACAAGAAGTGCTGGCACAGCACAAGGACTCTTACTTTCTTGTATAAGACCTCTTGCCTGCAAGTCTTCAACTTGTCGCTGCAACTCTTCATATTCCTTAGGATTCATTCTATAAGCAGATTTATTTGGGATTGACGCACCAGAGATTAGATCAACACAATGTTGAATATTTCGCATGGAAGGAAGACCCGTAGGAATCTCTTCAGGTACGACATCAACAAATTCTTGTAAAAGAGGCCGCACTTGTAGAGGAATGATATTATCTTCCTTGTTTTCTTCCAAAACCACCAATGCAAACACTCCTAATGATTCATTCATTACATCCTTAAATTGTGATTTGGAAAGCAAATTATTTCCTTCTTCCTTTGATGGTTTGACAATGTCCTTCATTCTTGAAGGTGCCAAAATTATTTTCTCGCCATCTTTCACAAAAGTATAGGTATTTTTGAATCCATCATGTTGCGTTTTCCTATCAAATTTCCAAGGTCTTCCAAGAAGCAAATGACAAACATCCATAGGGATAACATCACACCAAACTTCATCTTTGTACTTTTCTCTAGTAGAAAATTGAACGAGACATCGATTATTTACCTTTACTTCATTACCTTTCCGAAGCCATGATAATTTGTAAGGTTGAGGATGATTTTCGGTTTTTAATTGCAGCTTCTCCACCATAGCTGTAGCCACAACATTTTCGCAACTTCCTCCATCGACAATGATGTCACACACCTTGCCATTTGACGTGCATCTAGTGTGAAAAATATTATTACGAATCCATGAATCATCTGGAACATAATTGGTGTTGAGGATACGCCGTATTACTAAAGCTTCCCCATAATCTTCATAAGTGATATCTCCCTCCTCGTTACATTCATCGTAAATTGGTGTTGTCTCTTCATTCTCTTCTTCATACTCTTCCTCAACGAGAGTAATGATTCTTCGATTTGGACAATCAGCGGCAAAATGTTCGAACCCTTTGCACTTGAAACAAGTTTTTTGATTAGTTAGACCACTTGATTTTTCAAAACTAGCACCACCATCTTTACTTGTAAAAGATTTATGTTTTACGTCTTTTACAGTTGGACTGTTCTTGAAAGTAGAAGCACTTCCTCGGTTATAGGCACCACCACCCGATGAGAAACGTCCCCCAAAATGACTCGATTTTTTTGTTGTTTTTCAACTTTGAGAGCCAACTGACATACATCATTATATGTCAAATATTGCTGCAATTGGACCACATTTCCAATTTCATATCGTAGCCCTCCAAGAAAACGAGCAATAGTTTCTTCTTCCGGCTCCAAAACATCGCATCGCATCATAAGATTTTCAAATTCAGCCACGTAGTCTTCCACAGATAGATCCTTCTGCCTGAAGTTGTGATATTTGAGAAAAGAATCTTGGCGATAATTATCCGGCAAAAATTTCCTACTTAACTCCTTCTTCATTTTGTCCCATGTTTTGATCTTTTTCTTGCCATCACGCACACGTTGTTTCTTAAGGTGTTCCCACCAAATGGACGCATATTTTTTTAATTTGATAACCACTAACTTCACCTTGTTATCTTCTTGAACATCTTTGAACTCAAAAATTCTCTCAACGGTATTGAACCAGTCAATGAATTCATCAGGATTATTTCTTCCTTCAAAATCTGGAATATCAACTTTAAAATCCAAAAACCTGTAGCGGACATTGTTTCTTTGGAACCGTTGTCCACGAGATGCACGGTCACTTGCGTCATTATCATCATGAAATGGATTGAAATCCTCATCATTAATTTTTGAATCATCATCTGAATCATGACCATCAACAATATCACGAAGGTCTCTTTGACGAGGTTTAGGTTCATCATCATTTGGTCCTCTTCTTCTCCGACCAACCATTGTAAACTAAAGCTCTGATACCACTTTGACACCGAGAAATTAGAGAGATATGAAGTACCACAAGAAATCAATTGACACTCTTCACTCTAGGAATCCACCAAAAGAGTTTAGAGCAAGATAAATAGAAGATAAACTTCTAAACAAGCTTAAAGCTCAAAGTAATTATTATATCAAAAGTGAGTTCTGTTTCAGGATTACAAAAAGGCCTACAAATAGGCAAAACTAAGAAGTTGGAACAACTCTCCAAAAAGAAGTAAATAAACTTTACTACTAGATAATTAAATATTATGACGATCGATCTCCAAAAGTGACTATTTGATTTCCACCACACTTCATTAATTTGATCTTATCTTTTTGACTTCCAGAGGTTTTCCAATTCCAGCATCAAAGTCATCCTACTTTACCGCCGCCACCAAGCCATCCCCTTCTTCCACCGCCATCCCCACCAAGTCGCGTTCCTCCATCACCACCACATCATTTCCGTCCACCTCCTCCGCCGCACCACTTCATTCCACCACCGCCTTCATTTCCACCACCTTCTCCAGGACATCATACCATCATCATAGTGGTTACGTCTCCTTAGATGGTCTTTTCCTACTCGGGTGTCTCTCCTTTGCACTCTGTTGCTTTCTCAAGAAGAGGAAGAAGAAACAAATTCACGAGACCGACATTGTGAGAGTTGACGAACACTTCAAGATTCAAGAAGTTGTAGTACCAGGTCCACATGGTACACAGAACGTAATACTAAATATTTATGAAGACATACATGTTGAAGAAGAGATCAACAAGAATAAGCTGATACTTAACAAAGGGTCTCATCATGATCATGCTATTACTTCCGAATCCCCTCAATCAAAGAAGGCGGTTGAAATAGCCAAAGCAGCAGCTTCTGATACAATCCAGCATTATCATGATCACCAAAAGAGTTGATTAAAACTCTCTCTTCCAAGTATTCCAAATTCTGATGAACCAAGCAGAAAGTCTCATTTTACTTGTGATTTTTTTTATTTTTACCCATCAAAAATAAATGTTCACTGTAATTAAGGGATACACAACCTAACCAAGTTGTATTTAAACACCCGATAAACTTATAAAATAACTTAAGATTCATCGAACTCTACAATTATCTTTATATAAATTGGTGGGAAATCTCATAACTGTATTTAATGAACATGTCAAATCTAATCGTGTACAAACTATTGCATTATGATAAATTAATTCACTGCAATGAAATATAGAGCTCATAACGTAGCATCGATATCCTCGTCAAACTGAGATAACATAGTAAAAGAGAGTTTAAAATGAGTTGTTAATAGAAAATCAAGGAACTATCATGAAACATGTTAAATAAATAAAAAAACTTTCTCAATATACAATTTCTCGATATAATTTTCTATCTCGTCTCTATCTTAAAATCACAATTTCAAATATTTAATTTGCACATTTACCTTCTTGATTTTTTTATAAGAGTAAATAAACAAACGAGTTCTCGTACGTAATCAACTTTAAAATAGACACAATTATAAAAATCATTTTTTAAGTAATGCATGGTAATAAAAAAGTCACAACTTTTATATCGCCACCTTGACAATTGTTTCAAACAAGATTTTTTTTTCTTCAAATAACAAATACACTCATTTTTGTCATAAGACTATATATATATATATATTTTAAAAATGCGGTATTCACATCTAGCTGCTCAAACTCTAAAATATGCATAGCCACAATGCCAAATAATGTTTTATCAAAATTTATTTCACAACTAAAGAAAACACGTCATTAAAATTAATATCCGAAATTTGACTATACATTTCTCACCGAACTTCAAGAAGGACTAATATCGCATAGAGTTTGCTATTGTTGTAGAGAAAGAGACAAGGATTTGAAGCCTTCGCTATACCATCTCTGTTTCGGCAGAAAAGATAGACAAGAATAATTGTCTTGGTCTTAAAGTGATGAAATATTACACGGACACTAGCAACAGCGTATGGGGTTTTTATCACCCCCATAGGCCAGTTGAAGCGATGACGCACACTGCTTTAAATAAAGCGCAGTGAACAGCAGTCCAGACTTCCGCGTTAATATTAGTACCCTTTTTACAAAATGAGCTAGTGCAAGACCAACTTCAACAGAGAGGACTGCAACAACCTCCTATAAGGAACCATATAAGGCTACCACCGATACTGAAAAAGAGACTGCAACCCTCTACTGCTAGAGAAAGAAGGGCTGCGGAATTGTAAAGGATTATTAATCCCTCTCTCTCGGTGTTGAATTTCAAACTATCATATATCGCCAGACAACTTCAAATGCCAGAATTGATCAACAATCATTAACGAAGAAGATTTAATCCACTCAATTCAGAGTTATCATCAATAATCTTGTTTCATGTTTCAGTTTTTTTCTTAATTTTTTTATGTCCGAAATTATATTATACCCACTTAAATTTCGAGTTAGATCCATGTAATGCCGTGATCTTTCTAGTATTGAGTTGTCTAATGATGTTGAGTAGACAAGACCATATGTAGCTTTAGACTCAGATAATGATGATGTTCCTTAGGGTCAAGCTATAAGCCATAAAAATGATATAGAAACTGATCTTGGTGATAATATTGAGGATGATTTTGAAGTTCAACAAGAAGATGTAAATCAATAGAATCAACAAACAGAGGAACTTAAGAGGTCTACTTAGGAGTGTTGTGGGGAGCCTATATGATATAAAGAGACTTTTGAGGATGCTCATAAGGAAGAATGACTAACTGCCATGAAGAAAGAGATGAAGTCATTGCTGAAAAATGACACATATGAACTGGTTGAAAACCAAAGAACCTAAAAGTATTACAAAATAAATGGGTGTATAAGATCAAACAAGAAAGTGATGATAGCAAGTCAAGATATAAGGCTAGGCTATGTTAGGTCTAGCTGCTTGTATGAATCTTGAGGTTGAATAGCTTGATGTCAAGACTACATTTCTCTACGGTGATTTGTATGAAGATGTTTATACGGAGCAACCTGAAGGTTACAATAAAAAAGGCGAGGAATGCAAGGTGTGCAAACTTGTCAAAAGTCTGTACGGTTTGAAGCAAGCACCAAGACAGTGATATCTTAAGTTTGAGTCGTTCATGACCATCAATGGGTACATGAAGACATCTAAAAATCACTGTATCTTCGTGCAAAAGTTTGTTTCTAATGATTTTATTATACTTCTCCTATATATTGATGATATTCTGATTGTAGGGAGAGACAAGCTCAAGACTGCCAAGTTGAAAAATGATTTAGTCAAGTCTTTTGAGATGAAAGACTTGGGTCAAACAAGACAAATTTTTGGAATGCATGTCATTCGTGATTGGGTGAAAAAAAGCTATGGCTGTCTCAATAGAGATATATTGAGAAGATTATAAAAAGATTATGTATGGACAAGTCAAAACTAGTTGCTTGTCCACTGGCTACACACTTGAAAATAAACAAGACAATGTCTCCCAAGAATGAGTAGAAAATACAAGAAATGTGCAACCATTTTAGTTTCTCATCTCACTTGAGGCTCGAGAAAAAATTGAGTATAATATAATTATCGAGCTGAGATACAATTCTCTCGATGAACGATTTTTCACCATCTTCAAAATTCTCAATAGTCTACTGGGTCAACTGGGTCATAACACATGTATCCCCACTTTTCATTACCATGACAAAAAAATGCATTGCTTGATTTTTGTATCTAGCTTAGACCTCTCATCTTTTGGAACATGCACAAAGGGTCTGCAATAAAAAACATGTAAATAGTCATAATTAACATCTTTACCTGACCAAACACTTTATGTACACTTATTATTTAATGACTTTGAGGGAGAACGGTTGATAACATACACTGTAGTGCTCATGACTTCAGCCTAAAAATGCTTAGCCAACCTAGCATGGGAGAGCATACTCCTTATCCGTTTTAACATTGTTCTGTTCATCCTCTCTGTCACTCCATTTTGTTGTGAAATCTTGATCACGATTTGTTCATGTTGAATATCCTACTCTTTGCAATAATCATCAAATGAACCTATGTACTTACACCATTATCTGACTGCACCCTCATCAGTTTTCTGTTTGTCTCTCTTTCAACCAGCTTGTGAAAGACCTCGAACTTTGCTGTAACCTCATCATTGGACTTTATAACATAAGCCCAAAAATTCTAGATGCATCATCTATGAAAGTTACAAAATAAGAAGCACCACCTATGAATTTAATCTTCATAGGACCACAAACATCAGTATGGACCAACTCAAGGACATTCTTTTTCAGTTGCACTTTCGACTTACTAAGGAGACTCTCTTCTGCTTACCTTTCAAGCAATGCTCACAATTTTCAAGATGAGCATCCTTGAGATTCAGAAACTCATTCATCTTAATCAAAACATTCAGCAATTTTCACCAATTCCATCATCGAGCTTACATGTGGAAATCAAATTCATTCTTAAATCAGGACATGTCTTACATCTCTCATTGTCAGGAAACAACTCATGTTTGTCTCGATTCTAACATCACCAAGACTAACTACTTTGGACACACCATTGTTACCCATGCGAACCTCATCATAATCACCAGCTTTGTAAGACTGTAAGTAACATTTGTGTGGAGTAATATGGAATGAGGCACCTGTGTCAACAATTGATTCTATTTCATTTGAAGATGTGCTAAGACATGAGTTTTGTCAGTTAGAAGCACATGTTAGTTCACCATCTGAATCATAAGTAGATGTATCTACACTTTGTTCTTTCTTTCTATGGGCTTCACCGTACTCTTTGTTTTATCATTTTTAAATTTCCAGCACTCGTTTTTCCAATGACCCATTTTGACGCAGTAATGACAAACATCATCCTTTTTTGGAGCTCTAGACTTGCTCCTACTCGAACCACTTCTATTATTCTTTGATCTTCCTCTATCAGTCACCAATATATTAGACTTAGAGTGTTTATCCCCCTTTCGATTCTCCTCATCAAATAAGGAACCGGTGACAAATGTCATGTTGACTTTACCATTTGTTGTTGAGTTGCTGAGAGTGATAATAAGAGTCTCTCAACTTGTAGGCAAAGATCCAAGGACTAAAAGTGATTGCACCTCATCATCAAAATTTACCATCGTACTACTCAACTGATTCAAAATAATTTAAAATTCATTCAAGTGCTCAAAAATTGATATATGATCAATGTATTTCAGATTCACTAGATGAATGCTATGATAACTCATAAAAGGAATGAGAGGAAAGGTAAGTTTGATTCTTTATTTGCAAAATATGGTGGTGGTGGGAGCAAAGTGGAATCAGAACCTACTGACGAGGAATTTGAAGCCATATAGAAGAAGCTCCAAAGCAAAATGAAAATGTAGATTTGGATTTGGAAATGAAACTAATAGGTTTATCAAGTAGTATTAGTTTATGATACTTTTGAGCATTGGGGCTTGTTGTATCAAGTCTTTTAAGGAATCATTTAAAATTTTGCATGTTATATATAGCATTTTAAATTATTATGCATATCATTAGGTTTCTCAAAGTCTTGAATAGCAAACACTTGAGTCATAATGACCATTTTAGAAAAGCAACCCTAGTAACTATTGAGATCTCAATCAATATGTAGATAGATGTTAATAATAAACTATCACAAAGAAGCAGTTTCCTAATCTAGTGAAACTCTTCAAGCATGTCCACCCGTATGCTCCATATAAATTCTAAAAATGAATTCTACTCTGACAAATAGTCTGAAGAAGTCAAAAATTCTCCATAGTTAGCCCTTTATCCATAAAAGAATGCTGCTACTAGGTAGGATCAGGAAAGACAAGTTTTCAGGTATTGGATAATTTGTTCAGTTTTCTCTATCTTCAAAAAAATCTTGAGCCTACATACAAGTATGTAAAATCACCATTGACCATCTTGGTTCTCTCCTTACAGATTGGAACTGTGTAATTATCGGGTCTAACATCATTTTACTCGAAACCAAACAATTAAGCCACCGCTGTTACAATGCATAATAAATAATACTGTTGAGAGTTTGAAGAAACCTCATTTTGCATATGCAAATAAATGTGAACTAACTTACCTACCTAATTCTAAAGAATCCCCTCAATATTACACACGGAAATTCAACTTTAAACAATATTAAACGAAATGACTGATTCAATCAAGATTTCATTCATACTAGTGTTTGATTTTAACATAAAGGTCAACTAGTCTGAGAATATGCATATTTTGCCAATCAGATGTAAATATAACAAACAAACAACTATAACAAAAGATAAAAGTTTAAATTAGTAGGACTACAAACAACATGAAGCTTATTTTAAAGAATCCTATAATTGATCAAGACAAATTTGATAGAACTAATTCGATAGGGTTAGGAGGGCGAACCATTTTTTCGAAAATTTCACAATCGAAGATAGTGACAAGGTGAATTATGCTATATATTTTTTACGGGCTGAGCTGGAACATGGGTTACAAATTATTTGATGGACCACATGGTTTTGACGTGGAGGGATGTATTCACGAATGAAGTTTTATTAGTGTTTCAACCAATAATTCTATACTAAAAATTTTAGGGCAACTCAAAAAAAGGAAAGATCTTATTTTGATTGATAGTGGGAGTACTCATTCGTTTATAGACGAAGGAAATGCACGCCAATTGGGTTGGGTTTTAACCTACGAGAAAATAATCCGTTAGTATTTACCATTGCAGATGAAGGTTCTTTATATAAAGGAAAATTAATTTACACTCGAGATATGGAAACTCAAATTGCTGCAACATAGTTTAGGGTTGATTGGATGAGAAAGATTAAACAAGTAAGCTGGAAGTATCCAAAGCAATGAATGAAGACAAGGATCAATGATTTAAAAATATATTTTTACGAGATTAAGGATAAGAGAACTTTCAATTTGATGAGTGTGAGTAAGTGAGCTAAAAACTATTAAGAAAGGTTTGGGTTGTTTCGTAGGACAATTATACCACATAGAAGTTAAGAAATCTTCATAAAATAGAACACACCGATTATAAAAAAATAACCATACTTGTCCATTCAAAAGTTAATTGAAAAGTACCTCACTGTTTTCATAGAACCAAACCAGCTGTCTGCCTGTCTCCAATTCAAAAAACTGATCATTCTAATAATCTCAAACGATTTCACCAAATCTGAGACTATACCTTTATTCCTATTCAGAAAAGGCTTCAGTAGCAGAGATGAAGAGGGTTGGGTTTATAAGAAACAACACAAGTTTATATGTTTATATGATTATCCTTGTTAAGAATAAGGATGGAACATGGATATTTTGTTTAGAGTACATACAACAAAATGAAATCACAATCAAGGATAAGTACCTTATATCTGTAGTGGACGAGTTACTGGATGAGCTCTATGAAGCAACGATTTTCATCAACCTCGACATATGTGCGGATTATCATCAAATAAGGGTCAGAGAAGAGGACATCCACAAGATTATTTTCAGAACTCATTCTACACTGTATGAATTCAAGAGTAATGACATTCGGATTATCAAATTCAACTGCAACATTCTAAGTATTAATAATTGAAATATTTTTTAGTATGGCCAAGGAAAGGTATTATTAGTATATTTTTTTATGATATTCTTATATACAGTTCTAATATGGAACTACATCTAAGGTATTTTGAGAAAGTTATGAAAATTCTTAAAAACAGTATAATGGTAAGCGATCAAAATGCTTATTTGGATTAAAGAAGCAGGAATATCTAGGTCATTTCTTGGGCATCAAAGCATTAAGAGGCTTTCTTGGGCAGGGTATTATCGAAGATTCGTATGAAACTTGGAACTATTAACAAACCATTACATGGTTTTACTCAAGAATAGTATGTTTAAATGGACTAAAGATGCAGAGAAGACATTTAAAACTTGAAAAAGGCTCTAACCACCACTCCGATATTAGTATTACCTGATTTTTGGATTGATCTCAAAGTACAAATAAATGCCAGCATTGGCGCAATATTGATGTAGAAAAGAATAGATGCCAACATTGGCGTAGTATTGATGTAGAAAAGAATACGCATCGCGTATATGAGCAAATCACTTGCTAAGACACATTATGATTCTCTACATATGAGAAGAAGCTGTTAGCAGTATTAATGAAATTATTTAAGTAAAGAAATTACCTTTATGGTAAGCATTTTCATTATCAGGATAAAAAGTTTGAAGTTTCTTATGGAGAACAATATCACTACAGTCCGGCAACAAACATGGTTATCTGAGTTATTTGGATTGAACTATACCATAATGTACAATAGGGGAATGACAAACGTTGTGACCCGGGAAGGTACTTGAAGTCAGTAATGTATATGCACGGGAAACTGTAAGTAGTATTAATATTAGTTTCTAAGTGAAGAAATTACCTTTATGGTAGGCATTTTCATTTTAATAGAAGATTCTAGAAGTTGTTAGTAGTGTAAAAGATTGTAGAATAGATAGTTAGATAACCATCTGTCATTATATGAGTAGTGTAAATAGTAGACAAATATGATGTAATAATTTTCTCAATCTATCTCATTTATATTTATTATCTTCTATCATAATTCTCCCTCCTTGCTAATTCTGGTTACTATTAAAGATTTTGTTTAGTTTGTGGCCTCTTTGTAGATCGGGACACAACAACAGACTTAGTAGAGTATACAAGAATAGTCGCATCAGTTTGGCCAAGTGAAGTAGAAGGATCGTACAAAAAGATGAAGAAATACAAAATTTTATAATACTACTCGCATCTCAACCAAATAAATGTCTATTCTACCAGTAATAAGACAATATCATCAAATATAAAAACAGGAACAAATAAGGGAAGCTGTGAGAATAAATTTTAACCATTCTTTATATATAAGATTATATTGTTGCTCGTATGGGAAATTAGGGTTTGTTGGTCGTCAGGTGGTGGATTTCACTCTCCGATCACACTTCTCCTCTTAACTGGCGCAGAGCTCCGACCGACCGAGAAGAGAGACGTGGAGGATTCGGTGGTGGAGAAGTGTATTTATACTTTTAATTCTGAATGGTAACATAATATAAAAACAAAAGGTTGGAACATAAAGACTAGTTTTGATAAAGAAACCGCTTTCAGTAGTGAGAATACAAAAGAAGGCATAAATATATCTGAAAATCACTAGTAAATAAAGGGTATGAATCTGAATTGGGGTATGAACCTGAATTGGACTTTTTTCGTGTAATCTTCATGGTGGCAGATGTATCTTCCTCCATTGTTTCTCTTTTGCTTGGCTGATAGTACATCAAATCCAGACTGCAACTATGAACAGTGCACTCATAGGTTCTCTTAGCGCAACAACAAGATATGAATATGAAAAAGATACATTTGTCATTTTGGTCAAAAATCAGAAACAAAACATTCTCAAATAAAGCATAACATTATACTTCAATTTGGGGATATTGATACAGAAATTAATTCTTATACCAAATGATAAATCTCGATCATATCCAAAAAATAATATGAGCTTGCCCAAAAAAACCCTTAAACCAAATAATGTTTTGAGGTGCAATGGGGCGAACCTTCATCCATTTTCCGTCAAGAAAGAGTTTCATTGATCAACTAATTAAAGAAACATGATTATTGATTGACTCGAATACATTGATTGATCAAACAAGATAAGAAAGTTTGGGGAATTAGGGTTTGTTTAAGCCATTAATTATTAGAAATGATATGAGATTAGAAAAACTGACCAACCTGAGGATGATGTGGAAGGAACAGTCGTCGGTTGGTGGATTTCACTCTTCGATCACACTTCTCCTCTTAACTGGCATAGAGCTCCGACCGACCGAGAAGAGAGACGCGGAGGATTCGGTGGTGGAGGAGTGTATTGATACTTTTAATTCTGAATGGTAACATAATAAAGAAAACAAAAAGTTGAACATAAAGACTAGTTTTGATAAAGAAACCACTTTCAGTAGTGAGAATACAAAAGGAAGGCATAAATCTATATGAAAATTGACTAGTAAGGGTATGAACCTGAATTGGGGTATGAACCAGAATTGGACTTTTTTCGTGTAATCTTCATACTGGGTGGCAGATGTATCTTCCTCTATTGTTGCTTTTTTGCTTGGCTGATAATACATCAAACCCATACTGCAACTATGAACAGTGCACTTATAGGTTCTCTTAGTGCATCAGTATGATATGAATATGAAAAAGATACATTTGTCATTTTGGTAAAAAAAATAATCAAAACATTGTCAAATAAAGCAGAACATTATACTACAATTTGGGGATATTGATGTAGAAACTAATTCTTATACCAAATTAAAAATCTCGATCATATCCAAAAAATAATATCAGCTTGCCCAAAAAAAACCCTTAAACCAAATAATGTTTTGAGGTGCAATGGGGCGAACCTTCATCCATTTTCCGTCAAGAAAGAGTTTCATTGATCAACTAATTAAAAAAATATGATTATTGATTGACTCGAATACATTGATTGATCAAACATGGTAAAAAAGTTTGGGAAATTAGGGTTTGTCTGAGCCATTAATTATTATAAATGAAATGAGATGAGAAGAACTGACCGACCTGAGGATGATGTGGAAGGAAAGGTCGTCGGGTGGTGGATTTCACTCTCCGATCACACTTCTCCTCTTAACTGGCGCAAAACTCCGACCGACCGAGAAGAGAGACGCGGAGGATTCGGTGGTGAAGGAGTGTATTGATATTTTTAATTTTGAATGGTAACATAATAAAGAAAACAAAAAGTTGAACATAAAGACTAATTTTGATAAAGAAACCACTTTCAATAATGAGAATACAAAAACAAGGCATAAATCTATCTGAAAATTGATTAGTAAATAAAGGGTATGAACCTGAATTGGGGTATGAACCTGAATTGGACTTTTTTTTGTGTAATCTTCATACTGGGTGGCAATGTATCTTCTGTTATGAGAGGATTTTAGGGTTAGGTTTTCTAACCCTTAATAAGTCGCCGGATTGATAACGAAGTCCGCAGGTTCGGTAATTTCGGTAATTTCGTTGTTAATAAGCTGTATTCACACAACAGGGTTTTAGTCTGGAATAAGCTGTTACACAGCATATGAAAGTTCTTGTAGCAGTTGAGTAACTGTATTAGTTATAACAGAAGAGTAGTAACAGCTGGCCTTGCCAGCTGGCAAAGGAAGTTAGAGAGTCATGTAAAGGGGTGAATGATTCTGCCTTAAATACTTGCTGAACTAGAATGGAAACCACGACTGATGAATTGACTCTTCAGGTAACCCTGATTAACTCTTCTTATTCTCATTCTGCATCTCTTCTAATCTATTCTTCTAATTCAATCTCTTCTTCCTATCAATTACTGATCTGCAATTATTCTCATTCTCTACTCCTCTAATCTCTCATCTTATCGGTAGTTACTAAGGTATTGTCAACCCTAGATTACATATTGTATACGTATAGTTCTCATAATATCATTGGTATCAGAGCGACATTCTTGGCAATATGGTGGAATCACGTATCGACGGATAGTTGAATGAAAATCATAAACATAGTCAAGCGTATGAATGAATAAAGTGCAGTGAGTTGTCAAAATGAATTTTCCAAAATTCTTTGGAGAAAATGTCGAAGATGTTGAAGACTGGATTTATGAGGCAGAAAGATTTTTTCGGGTTAACGACACACTTGAAGAAGACGAGGGTTCATCTTGCGACAAGTCACATGAGGGAAAAGGCACTACGATGGCTTAGGGAACACGTGGTCATGAAAACTCTCAGCAGAGGATTGACGTGGAGAGAGCTAAACAACTATTGCGACGTGAGTTTGGGTCATGTGTCAGGGACGAT